>NC_080031.1:89673886-89976916 GCF_030020395.1 Manis pentadactyla
AACACATGATGTACTTCCATTGATATGTCTGTCATGTAGGTGAGATTTGTGGTAAGTTGAAGTCAAGTTTGACTCATTAGATTATATAAAAATTGCCTCCTGAAGTGATGAAATGGAGATAAATAAGGGGATAGTAACATAAGATATAGTTAATCAATAGAATTTGGACCTCAACTCTTCATCAAGGCCATTAAAAACACTCAATTTTTATCATAGGCAAGGAAATAATTTTCCTCTGGACTCAAATAATTTGGCAAATGAAATAGGGTCTACATCAAAGATAACTGAGGCCAGTGGAGATAAGTACACCAATGTGTGATATATTCTTTCCTCCTTGCCACATGTAAATACATATTTCTTAAATCAACATTTTTTTATTTCCTGCAAGACACTTGGCTAGGCAAAGGCATTTTTAAATGAGCAAAATGAAATCATTTCTTCCCAGAGAAGGAACAGATGAGAAAAACAATGATTTTACTGCCATACAACAACTTTTATAACAAAGGAAGACACAGGGAATAAGAGAAAATAAGGAATAAAGTAGCCCACTTGAAAAAGAGAAGAGTTTTAAGCTCCTATAGACTGCTCACATTTTGACTTTCTAAATAATGGTTGGGAGTTAGCAGGTGGGCAAACAGGGGAGTGCATTTAAGGTCCAGGGAAGATCAGGAGCAGACACACGGGTAGGTTAGGGACTCAGTATTTTGCTATGGTTGAACTAGTTTATAATGTGGGTAAGGAAAGCACAGTATGATCAGGAAGACAGAGAAAGCCTTATTTCTCATGTTTGGAATTTGGGTTTATCTTACAGTCATCATGGGGCCATTAAAGGAGTTTAAGGACATAAAGCAACATGAATGGAACTGGAGTTTTGAGGATCATTTAATAGTAATGGGAGAGTTGAAACTGGATCACCCAGAAGGCAAACAGAAGTGGGGGTTCAAGTCTTCAATTTTTTAACTTAGATCATTTAAACAATTGGGAAGAGAGTATGAATTACAGAGATAGTTAGAAGGTGAAATTAACGCATATTGTTGAAAATGCACAATAGTTAACATAAACCCTCACCCCAAATTCAGGACTCACTTATACTCTGACAAATATAAATATATTTACGAGGAAAGTGGAATAATATATGTGAAATAATAACTATGTTGTTAGTTTATATGGCTACTGTAAAGCAAAAATTACTGCTGACTTAAATGACCACTAATTATATGACATTACTTCTCCTTCAGGAACTGAACAGGAATGAAAGCGTGCTGCATACACACACACACACACACACACACACACACACACACACACGCAGGCATGCACGCACACACAAATTATAGAAAAATAGGTACATGTCAGGGTGGGCGGAATCGTTTAAACAATGCAGGTATTTATAGGATTTAATAAACCACTTTCCCACATACTATATGGTGAATTATCATCAACACAACAACAACAAAAATCTCAGGCAAATCAAAAGCCTAAAAAATACAAATGATGGCAGATAAAAAAATTGTTAAAATAAATGAAGGTGCTTAATAATTCTTGCTGAAGCCTGCAGACAATGTGTAGAAATAGAAGCTGGTGCCTCAAGTTTTCTGTCAGGTGAAAAGAAACAATTCGGCAAGCAACAGTGAGCTGATATGCAGCTAAATAAACAACCAGGAAGAAACACCGCTGTGCCAGTGCTTTTTATAAAGTTAAACCAAGCTGGGTGGCTTAGAGCTGGAGAAGGAAGTGCTAAATATGTAACAGCCTGAGGCCTCACTAGACCCAAATATTAGTTATTTCTGAGTAGGTCAAGCAAGAGTCAATAAAAAAGAAAGCAGGATGAGTGGTGGGTTCATAGCAAGCTAATAATGCCCTTCTGGGATAAACTTAGGTTTCAAATAGCCAAAATCAAATATTTAAGTTTCAAATACTTTATTATAGACCACCAGTTTTGGAAATAATCAGGTGAAATAGCTAGAAAATTGATAAGCTCTGCAAATCAGAATCATCCTTACTATAGCTTCTCTAAGCTAGTGGTTTTCAGTATGGGTAAAAGAATCATTTGTGATGGAATCATAAGGAAGTTTATTAAATGTAGATTCCTGGGCACCACCTCAGACCTACCAAATCATAATTTCTAAAGGAGAACCTGGGAATTTATTTTTCTTACCAAACTGCCCAGTGATTCTGTCTTATAATATATGAAAACCATTTTCTGTTGCTTTTTGTTCTGTTCTCAAATGCCATAGTTCATTGACAGAGGGATGGGTGGAATGGATGGACGGGTGGATGGGTGGATGGATGGATGGACGGACAGATGGACGGACGGACAGATGGACGGATGGATGGATGTATAGCCAATTCCAAGCCATTTATTTGTCTTTTGCAGCAAGTAAGAGCTTAACTAGTTAACACCACATAAAAGACATAGACTGTTTAGAAAACAAGTTCTTTTAAGATAGAGTAAACATACATGCAACAATTAGATAACATGAGAAGTGGTTTATATCTGGTGCCAAATTATGTGGTGCAGAACATGCTCACCAAAGTAAATCAAAGGATGGACTTATCTGTGATTCTTTCTGCTCTTTACCTTGCGTGCATCCCTTCAACTAATTAGGGCTTCTATACAGTAATCTATCAGGAAGTCATTATCATTTACTAAACCTTTTAACATTATACTATTAAACATTTGTTGGAGAATTAGGGGGTAGTGTCATTTATAAATTTCTTTGAAAGGATGAAAGTCTTTGGTTTCCTGGTGGGAGGAAAAGCAAAATAAGATGATGTGAATACACTTAGTAGACTATTACAGGAAGAGATCCCTTCAAGGCAGAGCGTTTCTTCTCCCACGACTCTATGAATCTCTTTTACAGATACACTGGTCACAAAGAGGGACTCTAAACAGACACAAGGCCTCCTGATTTTTCACTGGGAGGGAGCAAGTGAAGGGTCAGGTTTGTGGGCTGATGGCAGTTGTCAATCAAACATTGTCAAATTTTATAGGCCTGTGAAATATATGTGTATGTTGCAAATTCTGAAACCATAAACTCACCCAATTATTGGGAAATCTGTCTCTATAGACCAGGTATCTAGGGTGGACTTGAACCTCAGGTTGTTAAATGAAAGATACAAAATAAGTTTGTACAGACATGTACATAATTTACCAACCTGCTCTAATTTAGATCAGCAAATCCTTCTCTCCTGATGGGCACTGCTGAGAGCAAAATGTATGATTGTCTGCTATTCCTTCCACAAAAAGTCTTTACAAGCTTGGGCAAGTAGGTGTGGGGCAATTTTCGATGCCATTATCTACAGTGTTTTTTTAGTTAATAACAATTTTTGATCCAGATTCTTATGAGAGTGTTATTTAGAAATGGCAAGTTACAAACTTCAAAATCTAAAAATTACTTCAAAAAAAAAAAAGAAAGGAAAGAATTGATCAGGCTCATCTCTTAAACATTAGAGTTGCTTCTAGATCACAGATTCCCACCTGCCAGTCAATTGCATGCCTAGGAGGAAGGCAGAGAGGGTGACAAGGATGAGATTCAGCTGTTTCACTCTATCCTGTCTGGAAATCACTCAGCTCGGTGCCCATCTGACCTTGCCAAATTTCAGCTGCCAAGTCTAAGGTAGGCTCAGTTTTTTCACCCCCAGCTGACCAGCAACTGCAAAAAGATTTAAGCCACCAACCTCAGGATATGACAATACAAGGGACAGTAGTAGGCAAGCAGGTAGTCACGAGGCTGAGGCATAGAAGAGCTGTAGGACTCACTTTTAGCACATTATTTCCTTTAAGATTTATTATGGCGAAAGTTTAACAAGACCTAAACTCCTCTGTGTCTTAGAGCCATACTTTGGCTCAGACCGTCCTCACCAGTTTGGGTAGAATTTGAGTAAAATAGGAATGAATTCCTTTTGACTGATTAAAAAAAAAAAAATGGAGGATTTTCCACAGAGAGTACTTTGGTTGATAGTGATAAATCATCTCTATGAGTGAATTATTAGAAAGAACCAACATTGTGATTCCAGGACAGACTGTTCATCTTTCTTGTCCATCAGTGTAATTCTTTAAGGAAAACAAAAATCCCTATGTTGATAGGCTAAGAGGGAATATTCTTTTAAAGACCTTTTGTGTGAAGCTTTGTATCAGAGAGAAGTACCATTCCACAGTAATAGTGGCCAAGATGTCCTGAAAAGTAATTTGAAGTTTTCCCTAAAAACTGTCTAGAAAGCAGGAGTGAAATAATTGGCAACATATCAAATTATGCATCATTCCTTCCCCAAGGATCCAAAAAGTCTTGATCAATAGGAAAAATCCACATCCAAACTCTGGGTTTGCTCAGGTTTATTGTTGCCATGACGTGGACATGTTCATCACGGGATACACACTTCCTGTCACATCAGAGCTATTACCAGGAGACTGAGTATTGAAAGCTTCAATTTCTTCCTTCCTTCCTTCCTTCCTTTTTCTAGCGGAGCTCAGTGCATATGCGGAATGTCTTATAGACCACAGGCCTGCTGGGGAAAATGGCCTTTGTGTATTTTTGCCTGACTGAGTCATATCACATGGCAGACAAGCATATTATATGGCAGACTCGGTTTCCAGAGAACAATTTCAGTTCTATGCAGCTGCTTTTCACTCCCTCACATCTGTAGTGTAAGGGTGCAGCCAAGTGCATGCTTTGCACCTTCAAATATCCAAGGATCTTTTTCCAATAACATCCCAAAGTCGGTATTGTTTTTATTGGAGGGTGTAACACTGTCAGCTTTTGAAGACTTGGCTGAGTCAGTAGTTCTGGTAGTTATGGTTCTTCTTCTATTTTTAAATGGTCTGTAATGGAAGTCAGTAGCATTCAGATTCAGTGCCTAATAAGATCACCCTAATTTGAAGGAGATAACAGGCTCACTTAGACCTGTACTAAAATGGTAGTTGAACTAGAGATCGTTTAATGCATATTTGTGGATGGCATTTCAACATTTGGTTTTATGACCAAGACGTTATGTAGCATTTTAGAAAGTAGATTATTTATCTTAATACTTGAGTATGAAGAGTGTTATTTCTCAAGAAATTTAAGATAAGCAAACATAGGCTTATCTATTCCTGTTATCTACATAGATTACTCTGTAAATAGGTGAACATTAAGATAAGCAAACATCGGCTTATCTAGGCTTATCTATGCCTGTTACCTACATAGATGAGTCTATAGATAAGTGAACATTATCAAGCACTCTTTCAGGCACTATCAACATAATCCCTGCCAAAAGTGTTCATAGTTGTGTGCAGTAGCTGAACCAGTTTTACAGAAGCAACTTACGTTTTCCTAATGAAATCATACATGAAATGTTGGTATAGATAAAATCAATATAACTGCCACTTCATTGGTTTAAGTTTATTTTATAAATATAAACCTATAAAACTTTATAAAATAAGAACAATGATGTATTTTTAAATTATTAATTAAAACAAAATAAAATAAATATATAAAATAAATAAAAATATTAAATAAAATATTTTTTAAAATTTTATATTGTCAAGCTTACAATCCCAACTCGGTCTCTGTAGTATTTATTTCTGTGGTACATTTTAGTTACACAATATCAAAAAACCCAGTTATTCAGTAATTATGTGCAAAAGTAGCAAGTATTTAACTCCTCATCATGACAATTCAAGATACTCTTCCTGTAAACAGAGATAGAAAAGCTTTGTCCAAAAAGATACGCACAAAATGAATTCATGTAGTAGACAGCGCTGAAGATTTTGTGGTATCTAATGTGTTAAAAATATCATGTAACACATTTGATCATACATATTTATAACCTTTTAAAACTTTCTTACTTTTAAATAATTTTAGACTTAGAAAAGTTGCAGAAATAGTACACTTACAGTATATCTTTCACCCAGGTCATCCTAATGTTAACCATAGAGCAATTATTAAAAACAGGAGATAAATATTGGTGCAATACAATTAACTAAACTATAAACCTTATTCAAATTTCAACAGTTCTTTCAAAAATGTGCTTTTTGCATTTGTAGGATCCAATCCAGGATTCCACACTGCATGCAGCTGTTAGCCAGTAGTGCCACTTCCTCAGTCTTTCCCTTGTCTTTTCTGATTTTGAGGCTTGAAAATACTGGCAAATTATTTTGTAGAATGTCCTTCCATTTGTTTATTGTTTTCTCATGATTAGAATGAGCTTATGAAAACAAAGATTTATTTTTAATTGTATCAATTATTGTGATAGCAACACAATTCTATCTGTGGCTTGATCTATTTCATCAATTTGGAAGAATTCTTGGCATATATCTCTTCAAATACTGCCTCTCTTCTACATTCCCTCTCTGGAAATCCACAGAGAATTGTGGATCATATTCCATGCATCATCCATGCTCTTTTCTGTATTTTCAGTCATTTTTTTCTCTCCTGCTTCAATCTATTTTCTGCAGACCTAGACTCCAGGTTTTTAATCCTCTCTTCAGCTGGACCTAATGAGTTAATGTATCAATTACTGAATTTTTTGCTTCATTTACTATATCTTTATAGACTCTAGTTCACTTTTTACATTTTTTAATCTACAGAAGCCTGTTACTTTATAACTCCAATATCTGGATTAGTTGTCAGTTTATTTCTATTGTTTATTTCTTTTTTGGCTTTTGGCTATTTGATCCTGAATCTTGGAATTCCTAGTAGTCTCTTTTATTGAATATTGGCCATTTAATCTTGAAACTTTAGTTGCTGTTATAAGTCTCTAGAGAGAAATTATATTTCTTTCTATTGGCAGAGAGAATACAGGAAGATCACACAGATCTAGTTGCTGTTGTTTCAGTCATTCTGAGGAATGATCTATTTCTGATTTGCCCTTACTTCAATTTTGACAAACCATCAGGGATTTCAACTGACAGCTGAGGTGTTTCCCATGGCCCTTCATCCTTGATGAAACCTAACATTACAATTTTTTGTTTCTATAACACTGTGAGACTTCATAAATCTCTGGTTACCAATTTAGTGCTTTTAGAAGCTGATTTGCTCTTAGTTCTTTGAATCTCATCCTATGCATACACAACTCTTTTTCCCCAGCATCTTGTTCCATCAAATGTTATCTTCCTTGGAAGACTGAACACAGTTTTTGTTAGTTTTTTACTTTTTTCTCTGTGGTTCAGTGACATGACATATGCTCTGAGCTGCTCCTTTTTTTTTTTTAGCATCTCTTCCTAACATCAATAATTGGCAAATGCCCTGAGCTGAAAAACTGTGGTGAGGATATACCTTAGTGCATTTTCTTTCTCTCCAGGATCTTGGCCTTACCTATATGTCAACATTTTTGTGTTATGTTCGATTACTTTTGGTGAAAGTGTTAGCTCTATACAAGCCACTGCATCCTGGTTGGAAGATGAAGTCCTGCTATGGACATTTTTCTGTCATAACTTCTCAGGCATATGTCTGATGCCAATACAATGTACCCACCTATCAAAGAGAACACTTTGAGTGGTCTTTTTCCAGGGGTCCCCTCCACTAATCTGGGTGACAGCCAGATCCCCTTCTCCCTCAAAGTGGCCACTGGCTCTCTCAAGAAATAACTCCCCCTCTTCTCACTCTCGAGACTTTGAAATCCTTGATGTTGATGTTAGCGTCTGCTCCCGTTCAACCATGGTGGTCTATCTGCCAATTAACTGTGGAATGTGGCAACTTTTTCTTCATCCCCAGTCAAAAGGGAAGACCAGCTGAGTCATTTGAAATATTTAATTTAAAATACATATCAAAGATGTATTAATTAACTCAAGGGGAATCTTTTCATCAAATATCTGTATATCAAATCATCACATTGTACATTTTAAATATCTTAAAATATTTTGTCAATTATACCTCAATAAAACTGAAAAACAATCCATTAAATATCTCATTTCACATCATTCAGAAAGGAAATGAACATGTCTCCATGTTAAAATCTAAATCCACATGAATTTTCCCCTAAATCTTTCTTCCTGATACCAAATACAAAGGCAAAAGTTGAAGTTAGGAATACTGCTTTCACTGAGTTGTCCTCAAAATTGCACAATTGGTCATAAATTACATATCCACATTAAATCTAAGAACTTATTCACTATGTAAGAACTTGTTCACCATGTAAGAACTTGTTTGTTATGCTTCAGAAGATTGGAGACTGTTGAGAATTAGGCTTGGGATTAATGATTGTGCATTGAGTGTCCTATACAGAATTTTATTGTTGTTACCAACCATTTGATCAATAAATATGAGAGATGCCCTCTCAAAAAAAAAAAAAAAAGCCTTTTCATTGTCCTTAGCATTTGATAAACTTTGTTTTACTTTATACTTGGCTTTCAGGATTCTATCAAGTTTTGAAGAATTCTTATACATTGATGTTTGTTTTTCATCATTTATATCTCATTAAAATGAGTCTAAAGCCCAAATTCAAGTGTTCAGGGATCTACACTGAATTCTCTCACTACACTCATATTTTCTTTCTTATTGAAATACTTCATATAATTAGTATTGAAGTTCTAAAAGCCTTCTAACATTACAGAGTGTTTTTTTCCAGACTCTCATGGTGTAGTGAAGTACCTCCATCTTTTCTAAAATGTTTGAAAAATGACTTGCTTCATATCAGCTACTGCTTAAAGATACAAAATGAGATACTAAAAATGATCTATTATGTTACATTAATTTACAGTATTTTCTGAATTGACAAATTATGTATATTTTCATTTTTGCCCCTTTCAGTTACATAATATACTAAGCTTATATTATCGGATATCTTAAAATCAGATTTTGCAAAGTATTTAATCTGTATGTAAGATTCAATTGAAATTCACATTAATTCCAATATTCTAAGAAGAAAAAAAATGGACTGATATTAGTAAGAGGACCAAGCACTAATAAGTATCTTAACAACTTTCCAGTATAATGTTCTATGTTGAGGTATAGTGTTTACCAGCATACTCATTATTATAATTTAACTTTAAAATTATGCAGAAAATTGAATAAAAGTCTTTCCAAAATTTAATTTATCCTTGAATAACTTTATTTTTAAGCCTCAGTTTTTAAGAAAGACTATTTTGCAATAAATCTTCATTATCCTCATATGTAAATATCACTGCTTGGTTTAGTCAGTTCACTAAAGAGATTAATGATAATAAATAAGCTCCATATCTCATATGTAACTGACTGATATATCTATTTCTGGATCCTTCTGTGGATGTGGGTGGCCATTACATGTCATGTTCTTATAAACTACTTGTTATAAATATCAGTATGCATAATGGCCTTATCATGCATCTCACAAATCAGAGAAGTTACTTGTAGGGAATGTAAGCCATAAGACATATACATTGATGGATGATTTATTTTTGGTATATACAGAAAGTCTCTTTAGCTTTTCATACTGGTAAGAAATTGGAACTATCCAAGAACTGTAAGCCTGGTGCTTCTGTGTGGTTAATGACACTGCGTCTAGTGAGGAGAATGAAACAGAAGGCCTCAGAGCTAAGTAAGATTCATTTAAAGGTCTCTTCTGATGCAAGAGCTCAGTGGGATTTCAAGCAGTGTACAGTGTGGAAGGTCACAGACAAAACCTACATAAAAGGTCTTTGTCTAGGAAAGTCTTCTGCATAATCTCTCCTCAAAAATGGCTCAATTATATAAAAATAACTTGTTGGTAAGTTCACAAATTCAGTATACTACTTGTATTTAATTTGATACCCAAATATTTGAGTCATGGTAAATAAGTATGATATAGGCTGATATCCACAGAAAATTCATGATCTGTTTTTAGTGAACTGTTTTAGTTGTTCATTTTTAAATCTGAACTACCCATAAGGAATTCAACTTGACAGCTTAAAATGGCATTCTTTTTCTTTCCTGAGCTTAACTTCTGCTTAATATCCAAAAGGAGAGAAAAAGGACAAAAAAGGTGCAGACTTGGGAACATCAAACAACTAATCATTGAAAACATTGAATGTAATATGTAGGTGGAGCTACACATCAATTCTATACTATTACTAAATCATAGTGTGCAGAGCTTCCTAGAGAAAAACAGTGCTGTTTAATCAGAACCATGATAATTCAAAATTCCTTTTACATTATTGATCCTAGCACTCCTTTGCTACCTCTAAATAGTATAGCTGTAAAGATGAGTTTGGTAAAAATAGAGTAATGGACAAAGTTTGACTATAATCACATAATGGATTCCCTGTAAAGTAATTTACTATGCTTAGTTCAATGAAGAAATAATGGTTTCTGCTTGTGGTCAATGCCACCTATTGCTTTATTCATTAGTGTCTTTAAAGATGCTTATCAGCTTGTATAATATAGGTAACAATTACGTCACATGGATTTAAAAGCAAAAAAAAAAAAAACCTTAAATGATTATAAACAGTCTCTCCATGTTTATCAGGAGATATTTATCTCCATGCTAACGCACCTTCACCAATCATCTGTTCTCTGCTCAGGTCTTCTGGGGAGCTAATAAGTAATTTTGGTTATGGAATGAATAGATGTTTTACAAGAGAGAAGAATACTTAAAAATGAAGAGAGCTATCAAAGTGCTTCATTTAAATTTCCACATCCACTAAAATGTATTGTACTGTGCTACATCAAATTGTTGTTTGCCCTAATGCTGAAAGTAGGGTGCATCTATGAAACATTTCATAAGCTAAAATGGCATACAGTGAAGAGGCGATGACCATTAATCCATATGGAAAAATATTTTAGCATTCCCAGACCCAACAGTAACTTCTCTTAGGCTTTTCTGATACCTTAGGCACATCTTGCTAGTGAATGCATAAAATATTCCCAGATAAAGCACCGACGCTCCCAGGCACAGTTCAAAACTGTGACAGCGTGACGCTGAGACACTGGATGGGTTCCCCGGAAGGAGGTTGGCAGGGCGCCCTTGCTTCCTGGTGTGTGCCGCCTCCGTAAGGGCTCGGTGCAAAACCAATGCTGAAGGCCATTGTCACTTTGCACCCTTTTTAGCAAAAGGGAAAATCCTCTTTGGATTTCTTTCTGTTAGTGAAAACAGGTAGGAACACGGTCTTTTGTAAAAGCAAAGTGTTAACTTTCAAAAGCCAGTGAATACCTGTATACAACCTTAATTGCTTCCTTTCTGTTTATCATCTGCCATAAACCATTTTTTTATGTATGAAATCAGATGAGTTTGGTTCACACCCTTCCCAACTGTCCTCACTTTCTCTTGTACCTCCACACAAATAACAGCCTTTATACTTACACTTCTCTCAATATCTGACTTTTACATAAAAAATGAGAGCCAAGAAGGCAAACTTATTCTGCAGCAACAGAGAAATAATTCTCAGGCTGAGTTTTATCTTGAAATGTTTCCTTTAACAGTGAGTACGACAGGACCTATTAGCTTCTCTGGGTGAAGGTGCGAAGCCAGGCTCACCTTCAGGAGCCCTCGTTCTGTGCACATAAGGCTAGAATCCTTCCAGCTCACCTTAACAACATTTCGACTGCCTCTGTTTCTGCTCAACTGCTTTCATTATCCCACGAATAAGATATAGGAAATAAAGGGCAAAAAAGATGAAATTTGTTTCATGTGTGAAACCAAGAATAACATGTGGCTCAACACCCTACCATGTTTCTCTCCAGCTTGCAAGTGTGACATTTCTAAAGTCACACAACAGTTCAGCTCACAGGCGTGATTTACCCAGATGCACTCAGGGGTCCAGAACAACAGGGAGGCATCACTGCCCAGGTTGCATCTGATGAGCCTTGCTGGCACCGGCTTGACCTGGAGAGTTCGTGCTGTGTGCTGCCCTCCTGGGGCGGCAGAATCAGTCCAGGCTCCCATCCCCGGGGAGGTCTGGACCCCTCGCTCTGAGAACAGCCGTCAGAGGGCTCCTGCCGACCACCTCTTTTCCTTCTCTTGCCCATACTTCTCTAACTCTGATTCTCCTTTGTTCTTCCCAATTTTAGAGCCCCTGTTGGATCCTGGCCCACAGCTGGATGTTAATTAATCTCAGGTTATTCATACCCAGGGATGGCTTCTACTTACCACTCCCACAGTTGTCACACAACAAAAGGACAGAAATTGTCTAAATGATCTAAAAGGATTCGATATAGGCTGATGTTTTAAAAAAGAAATGGTTCCTCATAACCATCCTCAAAGGCTCCTCTTAAGTTACTTCCAATCGCAGTTGCCCTGACAGAGTAATAGTGAAAAACACAAACTGGAAAATCTAAATGGGCTGGGAAAACAGCTGTCTACCCATGCCGGAGACACAGGCCAGTTAATTAAACACACGATCAAGCTATGCTACACGGCACCTAGGAAAAACCAGCCAGTCTCTCTTGGCTAGAGTAGAGCTCTGTATTATTTTGAATCCTTACTAGCAGCTTCTAAAGTCTAGAATCAGAGTGAGGATTTGCATAATTCTCTATACACCTCATTTTATTTCTCATTGTGTAGTGAATGTTATTTTCATTGAGGTCATGAACACAATGAAATATTTTAATTAGTATTTTCTAAATGTACTTCAGAATGACATTGCAACTTAATGACACAAAAAGTTAGCAAACACAAAATTCCCCAATGGGATTTTTGGGATGAGGAATACTAACCAAGGTCCTGAAGACCCAATGTTTGCCAAGATTTAAAAAGAAGATGAAAATGTGAATAGGTAACTTTAAAACTCCAAATACAACTAGAACAAAAATTAAGATGAATAGTCAAACAATGGGTAGGTCAGGTTTACTGCCCTAAGCATCAGATCTCTACAACAAGGCAAGGCATGTAAGACACACTTTCAAGCAGTTAATGTAGCAAGATAAAGTCTTTGTTCCTACAAAATTGGGCTTGTTCCCAGAGCTGTTATCTGTAAGCTCTATGGCTCTGGGCACACCAAATATCCTGCCTGAATCTCAGCCTCCTTGGTAAAAAAGGAGATGGCAAAATCTGCCTGTAAATCGACTGTGAAACTTTTCAGCACATTCAGTGTAAACGTAATTGAGGGCTGTGTGTGCCTTTTCTGGGTGTAAAATATGTATCTAATTTCAGAAAATATAATAAAGTATAACAAAGAAAACCCTACCACTCCTTGAAAATAGATTGGAATTTCTCCCTAATATTTTTATCACTGCATCATAATCCTAAATCTTGCCTTTTTTCACTAAGCATTATATCATGAGTGCTGTGGAATAGGAAGTGCCTGGATTTTGGAACTGCAAACCCCCAAGTCTGACTTCCAGCTCCCCTGTGGAATTGAACAGATTGCTTAAACTTGATGGGTCTCACTTACTTTACTTAGATGATGGGGATAAGATTAGCTACTTCATAGACCCAGTTAATGAGATAAGGAATGTAAAATGTCTAACACAGAGATTGGTGTGTAATTCAACAATAAGTATTATTAGTTCCTTCTCATTCTACCCCAAAAGCTCGTGAAGTCAAGACATGGGATCCATCAGGCAAACCCACCCATCAATCAAGTGGGAACCATGTCAAGACTTGAGTGTTTTGAAAGATGCCAGAGGTGTGTGGTGTCATGCACACGTATGGATGTTGTGTGTGTGTGTGTGTGTGTGTGCAAGCATGTGTGTGCCTTCATGTGCTTTTGCTTAAAACCCTGCCAGGGCAGAAGCCTCTTTAGTGTCAGGGACAGGGAAAATGTACTGAGCAGTGGATGGCTGCAGAAGGATCCCTGAGCAAAGCTAAGGCAGGCTGCTCCCCATGCCACAGTGCTGCTTGGTATCTCTGTCGCCAGCCAAAGAGGGGCCACCTTCCATGTTCAAATCTACTGGGCCTTTTGCCCTGCACAGCCTCTAAGCAGCAGGCATCTCCATCTTGTGCCTTACAGCCATGGTGTTAACATGACCTGCTGAGATTTTGCAAGCTCTGAACCAAAAAAGGTTATTTTTCAGCTGGATGTGGCTCAGGGAATCTAAGGAGAGTGCAAGGTAATAAAATCAAGACTCTGCCAAAAAAATTACCCCCTTATTCCCTGCCATTAAGATAGTTCTCCTTTACTCTACAGGATATAAAGAGGATTTAGTTGAATAAATTCTATTATATATTACAGCCACCATTTACAACAGAAAGAGTTTCCACCCACCTGCTTAGAAAAATGGGCAAATTACTAGATCATGACTTAAGGCCACAGAAATATAAGTCTCTTGCTAGCAGGGAACTCCAAGCAGCAGATAAAAAGATTCAAGATGATAGAGACATAGAAGGTGATAGAGCAAGGAATGCAGCTTCTGAAATTCCCTCTGAAAGTCACAGACACATGGGAAACTTTTAGAGACAGCAATGTGAGCTGCAATCCATGGAATTGTAGACTTCCAGGTATGTCCACACAGAAAATGAACCCTGAAAACAGGCAAGGATTTTGACCACCAACAAGTTAAATTTCAAGCTTTTCTATAAAGCCCTTTGAAAATCAATAGTCTTTTCAAATAAACAAGTTGTATTTTTTATTCTCATTCAGTCAAGCTCAAAGTGAAACACAGAGCTTAGACACACTGAAGTTCCCTGACAGTTAAATGCATTTGTAACACTGTTGATAAAAGAAAAATTACGTATTTTAATGCATAATGGAGACCTATATCTCCTGCCAGCTCTGAAAGTTTTTAACTATAATTTTCCCTTTCTGAAACTGTGATTGTTCCAACTCATTATGTTAAGTTAAAAATAAAATAATTACTTTAAAAAAATCCTGCAAACATTTTGAGCATTTTCTGAAGAGTAATGGCCTTTAGTTGGTTTCTGACTTGACAATTCTACTGCATGAATAGGACCTACACAACTTATATGTAAATAATTTTAAAAGCACTTAAGTGGCTGCCAACTTTGTCTTTCCTAGGCTAGCTTCCCTTTATTTAAGGCTGCAGATACTTTTAGATAACTATTCCTTCTAGGATGTCAATCAAATTGTCAGGAGTGCCTAGTTACCTGGGGACATAGGAAGGACACACACTTTGGCAAGATACTAGAGCAGTTCCCTCAGGACTGGAATCTGGAATCCCTTCACCCCTGATGAGCAACTTTGCCTTCACCCCTGATGAGCAACTTTGAACAAGTGACTTAGTTCCATGAAACTAATATGCACTTTTGACTCCACATAGATTGCTGACCAGGAAGAGATGTTTTGAAAAATTAATAAATAAAAATATACAAACCTTGTTATTTTTCTGGAAAAACAAAGTATTAGAAATTTTGCAAGACTAAGTATTACAGAAATACATACTATGCAGAGTGAAACACTCCCCCAACCATTTTCTCATCCTCTAGAGATAACTGCTTTCGATAGCTTTAATATTTCTCTACCTACCTTAATGTATTATTATTTTTACTGTGGTTGTTCCACTTTTTAAACAACAATGGGATCATGATACACTTATTGATCAGCAATACTTGTTTTGCTCTGTGAGACTACATTCATAATGGGATTACTTCATTATGGTTAATATACCACAATATTCTTGTGTCCCATGTATTTAACCACTGCTCTACTGAGAGGTATTGGGTTGATTTTCATTTCTTGTTTATACAAAATGATGCAGTTAAATTCATTTACACATTTCTATACACACACACCACACACACACGTTTTTCTTAGGAGAAACTTCCAGAAGCTGCAGTGGCAATGTTGGATCAAAGATACACACATTTCAGATTTTAATAGCTTCTGTCCAATTACCCTGCAAAAATGTCCCAATTTACAGTTTCACCAGCAGAGTTTGAGAGTGCTCATGTCTTGAAACTCTTTCATTTCTCCTGTATTCCCTGCAGAGCCTATTATAGTTCTTGGCACGTAATCAGCGTGTGATATTTGCTTGAATGAGTGAATAAAATCACTGCTGTTAAGTGATCAGATAGTTTATTTACATAGTTATCAATGTATATAGGTACATGGATCTGTGCATGTATCTTTATAAATGTGACATTATAGTCTTCAGATTCAAAAAGCATCCCAAATAGGTCTATTTAAAAGACTTGAGATATGAAAGTCTCCATACTTCAGTAAATTGTGATTGTTTAGTTAAATATAATTTGTGGCTTCTGAGCACAAGGGACTGAGTCATGCAATGTTTTTGGCATTTTCCAGAATGTACACTTGTATTTTAAAGTCTTAAGATCAATGTAGCATCTCTACAATAACTTTTGTTAGGAGCACTCAACTACACCAAAAATAGATTTATTGCATCTCTACGCTTTCAAATGTAAGCTTTCTTTTCAAACTAATGAACTGCATTCTCTGAACACAAAGTATTCCCTAAAAGCAAGTTCTGTTTAGAAGCTACTTAACTCTCAGAAGGCAAGGGTTATAAATGTTGAAGTTATGATTTTGGGGTAGCAGTAATTTGGGCTTTGGGAGGACTGGACCTGCTGGATACTGTGACCAGTCCAAGTATGCCTCACTTCACGCAAGAGATGCTTTTGTCAAACAGCCTCTAAGAAAAATCCAAAGTATGTATAAAATTATATTTTAATTCCCCAGAAAAGAGTGTACTTGATAATAAATCTACTTAAGACAATGTAGAATATAGTTTACAGGATAATTGAGGGATTCTTAGTAAATAACAGTTTTTTCACTTGATTTCTGTAATTTTTTCATGTTGGATCTATAATTCCACTTTAAAATTCATAAATGGCACATACTTGTAGTGCCAAACGATTAAATTCAGAACTTGAGTTCAGTACTAAATGAAAGCAGTTTTGTGATGTCAGACCTGGAAGTTCATTTGAGCTACTGGGGCAGGGAATGGAAAGATTCAGAACTTAACGGCCAAGGTCACACTAAAGCTTGAGATCAAGGCAAAGGGGCTTAAATGCAAGTAAGTATTCCAGAGGCAGAGGTCATGAAGACTCAGAGAGTCAAGACAGATAAGTGACAGAAAGGAGGCAGACAGATGGGAAACGAACTAACACGTATTGATTTCTCAAGATATACCAGGCGCTCTGGCAACATCCTTGCAGACAGCTCTTATTTCTCTTAATCCTCTCAACTGCCTCGGAGGATCATTTATACTGTTATTTATAAAAAAGGAACTTAGGCTCAGAGACCCTCAGTGGCTTTTTCAAGGGCTACTCAGCTGATTAAAGTCAAGGTTGAAGCAACAAGAGGGTGGCCTTTGACCTACCCTATGCTACAGCGTAATGTGAAGATCCAAGCCAGAACAACAACGTATCTTACAACAGAAAGAGAACCTGTCCCCAAAATAAGCTTCTGAAACTCTCCCTATGAGAGTAGGAAGTTATCATGGTTTCCTCAAATGAAATAAGCTTAGTCTAGCAGTTTCTGTAAGTATCATTCCTGGTCCACATCCATAAGTATTGTCTGAATTCTATTAAATAAATGGATTTCTAGGCCCAACCTACATCTATTAAATCAGTCTTTTGGGGTTGGAAGCCAAGGAAATAAGTTTTAACAAACAACCCATGTGCCTTTTAAACACAGTGATGCTTTAGAAATACTGATTTAAAAGCTTACAGTTAGGGCTAATAGTATAAACCTTGACACCTAGCATATGCAGACAAATCTGTTATTTAAAATTCAGAGGAAAGATACTGGTATTTAAAATTCAGAGGAAAGATTCCAGTTTCTGAATATGATTTAAAATGATAGAAATGAAGAAAACAGAATGGATTCTATCCTTAACTAATGAATTAGGTAATAGCAGAAGAAAATGAAATATACATTGTAAATTAATTTCAAGGATTGTCAAATAACAAATAACAGAATGACTAAACACAAAATATGTTGCAATTACTAAACAGAAATACGTCACAACAGATTAAAAGGACTGAAATGAGAATTACCCAGAATTGCATCACTTATGAGTTTTCAGACCTTTGAGGCTTGTAAGATGTAAATAGTTGGAAGAGCAATTTCTAAAGCAGTTCTTCAACTAGTATTTCAGACACATTAAAATAAGGCCTCAGATAGTAAAATCTACCTTCATTTTAATCACCAATTAATCTCTGTGCTTAAATCTGATAAACTCTATGTATGAAGGCCAAGAAAGCCAAGGACCAAAAACTACGTAAAACTCAATTTGGAATTTTACACACAATTTTTCTAAAGGAGGAAAGGGGATTCTTTATAGATCACTTTTGTCACCTAAGATAAACCCTATTAAGATCAAGCGGAAAAGAAATATTAGAAAAGAAACTTCTTTTTCATTCATATGCCTTTCAGAAATAATTTTAGCTTTTGTATGTTTTTTGCATTTCAAACACCAGCTATGCCCACAATAATTTCCTGACACATTTACCTAGGTTAATTACTTACATCTTCCAGGCATAAAAATTAAATATAAAGAGATTTTTCACCCATGAGTACATGGATAAGTTATATAGCCATCTAGGTAAACACAGTTACGTTTGCTATATTTTACCTATGTTCCTAACACTGTTCAAGTTATTTATATGACTCATGTAATTTAACTCCTGTAACAATTGTGTGAGATGTAAGTCTTTTGAGTATCCTCATTTTAAAAATAGAAAACCAAGGTCCAGAAAGAAGAGGAAAGTTGCCAAAGTCATAGAGATAGTAAGTAGTAGGTCCAGGATCTGATCCCAGATATTTGGCTCTAGGGATTCCTGACCTCAGGAATCTTAACCACTCTGCTGTAGTACTTGCAGTAGCTAGGAGAAATGGGGACCTACCTGGTACTCAAATCAGCACACATCTCCAACAATGGGCACTTCAATATTTTAAGAAAATAAATGCCACGATCTACAAAAATACATATAGCAAATGAATTCAGTGAGCCACTTCCAGAGTAAAGTACAGATTCCATCTTGATTCTACCTAGCTCAACTTTTAGCATCTATGTTTACAATGAGGATCAAAGTTGATACTGAAAAAGCTGAATCTGACAGATTCTAGAGTTTATTTTCAAAATTAAAGACAAATAGAAATGGCCTCAGTTTAAGTAATATGTAAATACTTATTCCATATTTTATTCAATGCTTTGAAAATTGACAATTCAAATATGGTTTTGGAATAAGGTAGATTGGATTAAAATCCAAACTTAGTCATTTACTACTGATAAGCTCTTTGCCAAGTCACTTCACTATAGTAAGTTTCACTATTCTAATCCTACAAATTAAGGAGGTGGCTTAATTATGACCCAGAATACTATTTATGGACAGGCTATATCACAGTCCTCTGGGGTGCTATCTAACTACAGATTCTTTTAGGATTTAGCCTAATGTATACTAAATCAAATTCTCTGGTGGTGGGGCTTAGCATTTTAAATCAACCATCAGGTGAACCTGTGAGCATTGTATTTTGAAAACCACTAGACCAGATGACTTTAAAATTTCCAAGACACAATTTCCCAATTGTATCCAAGGTAAATAGCAGTTTCTTCTCTTCTCCATTTTAAAAGAAAGAAATGTCAAAGAGCTAATAATTTAATTTTATGAAAAATGTAGGTGACAATGATTGGTAAAGATCCTATACTTTATCACAAAATCACAAAGCAAGACAGGACCACCTTGCAAAGCTATTTGACCTTTTACCTTTAACTAAGACTAGTTTCATCAGGCTTGAAGTACCATATCTGGAAGGTTTTTCTTGATCATTGTGTTTCTCCAAAAGTGCAACAGACTCCAAAAATGATCATCAGCAGATGCCCAGAGAGTTATAATCCCATATAAATACTAAATTCTGCTATTACAAGCTTGAGGGAATATTGCTTGAAAATTACTCTGTGTAAGAAAGTAATTTATACTTACCTATAATTCATTCACCACAATTAAACAGTGAACTTAAAACACTAGAGCACCATAAGGTTTCCAGGTGGTGCCTTAATCAATTATGAGGAAAAAATTCTAAGATCCTCTCTTGTCTCATAAAAGTAACTCCTTCACTATTTTTAACTCTAACAATAGAGGAGAAGTTACATTATCTGGAAATCAGTCAGAATGAAGTGAATTCCCATATATCATGTTGAAATAAATTTCCTAATAAAAATACCTCAATATGATTAACACCCAATATATAAGTAGTGCTCAATAAATACTCACTTAAAGAGTGAATGAATGAATTTAAAATGTCTGAGTAGACCTACAACTCAATAACAAGAAATAAGCAATTCAATTTTTAAAATGGGCAAAGGCTATTTCTCAAAAGAGGATATAAAATGGCCATAAACACATGAAGAGATCTAATCTTTAGGCAAATGTAAATTAAAACTACAATAAGGTACCATCTCACATCTTTTAGGATGGCTGCTATGCAAAAAATTGAAAATAACCAATGTTGTCTAGATATGGAAAAAATTAGAACTTTTGCACTGTTGATAGGAATGTAAAATGATACAGTCACTATGGAAAATGGTATGGCAGTTCCTCAAAAACTAGAATAGTCTACCATATGACTCAGCAGTTCCACTTCTGGATATATACTCAAGAAGACTGAAAGCAGGGTCGCAAAGAGATACATTTATACACCCACATTCATAGGAGCATTGTTCTCAATAGCCAAATATAGAAGCAACCCAAGTGTCCATAGAAAGATGGCTGGATAATTAAAATGTGGCCGATACATCCAATGGAAGATTATTTCATTCTCACAGATGCTGTAACGTGGATGAAGCCTGAGGGTACTATGCCAAGTGAAATAAGTCTGTCATAAATGGACAAATACTGTCTGATTCCACTTATCAGAAGTACAGAGAGTGGCCAGATTCATAAAGACAGAAAGTTGAATGGTGGTCCCCAGAGGCTGGTGGACAACAGGGAGTTAGTGTTTAAATGGTACAAACACTAAGTTCTGTGAAATGAAAAGAATTCTGTGGATGGCAGGACAACAGTGTGAATGTTCTTAATGCCACTTAAAGGTATACTTAAAAATGGCTAAGATGGTACATTTTAAGTTATGTGTATTTTACCACAATTAAAAGAAAAGTTTAGACAGAGATTCTTCTTTGCTGTCACAAGGAGTTAGATGACCCCACAAATCCATATTATTGTCACTTAGACAGAAACACGTGGCTCAATACCAGCCCCTCATGCTGTCCAGCCCATACTATTCCTAGGTTGAGCATCTCAATATTGACCATCTTCTCTTTTTCCCACTCTCTTCACAAAAAAATATGTCTGAAAGTCCCTTCTTTGGAAACTAATTTTTTAACTTCTAAAGTGACATTTAATTGTCCTGGTGAACTAGTACTTCTGAATTCATGCCTTTTTGGATTCACCAGCCTCATTTTCTTACCCCTCTGATATGGGAGTCATGAACACCCAAAATAAGTTTTTCAAATATCAATTTTTCTGAGGAGAGGGTCCATGGATTGTTTTGAAGTTCTTAAACTGAAACGGCACACACACATGCACACACACACAGTGTCTCTTGGGACAAAGTTTAAAGGTATTTTCTCAAGAATGACAGACCAATGGGAAAAGGTGGTTATTTATTTATTTTTTTTGGTAGATAATTATTTTTTATTGAAGGGTAGTTGACACACAGTATTACATTAGTTTCAGGTGTACAACACAGTGATTCAACATTTATATACATGATAATTCTAGGTACCAAATATCACCATACCAAGTTGTTACAATATTTTGACTATATTCCTTATGCTATACATTACATCCCAGTTACTTATTTTACAATTGCAAGTGTGTACTATTTTTTTTTTTACGGCATCTCTAATATTTATTGATCAAATGGTTGTAAACAACAATAAAATTCTGTATAGGGGAGTCAATGCTCAATGCACAATCATTAATCCACCCAAAGCCTAATTTTCGTCAGTCTCCGATCTTCTGAAGCATAACGAACAAGTTCTTACATGGAGAACAAATTCTTACATAGTGAATAAGTTACATGGTGAACAGTACAAGGGCAGTCATCACAGAAGCTTTCAATTTTGCTCATGCATTATGAACTATAAACAGTTCAAATATGAATACTCATTTGATTTTTATACTTGATTTATATGTGGATACCACATTTCTCTCTTTATTATTATTATTTTTAATAAAATGCTGAAGTGGTAGGTAGATACAAGATAAAGGTAGAGAACATAGTTTAGTGTTGTAAGAGAGCAAATGTAGATGATCAGGTGTGTGCCTGTAGACTACGTGTTAATCCAAGCTAGACAAGGGCAATAAAACATCCACGTATGCAGAAGATTTCTCTCAGAACAGGGGGGGTGAGGTACTAAGCCTCACCTCTGTTGATCCCCAATTTCTCACCTGATGGACCCCCTGCGACTGTGCCTGTCTTAGGTTGTTCCTCCCTTGAGGAATCTTACCCATCTCTGGCTAACCAGTCATCTTCCGGAGCCATACAGGGAAATGTAAAGTTGGTAAGTGAGAGAGAAGCCTTATTGTTTGAAATGGTTAGCTTTTTACTTCTTTGCAGATTTATGCCCTCTGGCTTCTATGCCCAGCATTTGTCTTGAGGTGTCATTACCACTTGGAAGAATTATGATATGAGGCACGAATTCTATTTAAGGGTTGCAATTAGGAAGGAAGCAGAAAAGCTTTAGAAGTAGCATGCGGAAGAAAACATGGGAAGATTGATTATTTCTTTGACATATCTTCTTGTAGAGTAACTTCAGCATGTATAGGTTTTAAACTACTAATTAAATTGCACACACACATTAACATAATACGAATACAGTTACATAACCAAAGCATACCTGTAATTACCATCCATCTCCAGTGAAACCAAGAAAACCAGTTAGGCACATTAGGCATTTGTGAAAACTTATCTATAATATGGTGGATATTGTCCAACCGAACATGAACAGTCTGAGAGAAATCAGACAAATTAAAACAACCCATTCCTGGGGACTGTTCACATCCCTTATGTTCTTTTAACAGTAAATAGTCTGTAGTTGTAAGATTTTGGAGCACTACAATTTGCACTTATCCTAATTCTTGGATGAGTTCCAACAGTATAGATCCAGCCAAATTTGTTGTTTTACTGTATGCACAGGCCAGCTTAGATATCTCCTTCATTCCCATGGCAAGTCCAGGAACTGGTGGGATGAGTGCATCTACACCTGTAGCAGTGCGTGGATCTTTGTTGGGGTTTTTTGATGATCATCTTCTGGCATGAGTCTTCCAGAGAGTGCTGATGTTGGAAATTCTTTTTCATATGGTACCTTAGTTCATTTTCGGGGTAGCCAAATTAGGCTTTGATTCTCTGTATAAACACAAACAGGCCTTTTGCCTACACTTTTATATGCCCTTTATACCATTGTGTAGAACTCATTGGAGGTCACCACACAGGAACCGCCAGTTTTTTTTTGGTATCATTAATCTACAATTACATGACGAATATTATGTTTACTAGGCTCTCCCCTATACCAGGTCCCCCCTATAAACCCCTTTACAGTCACTTTCCATCAGAATAGCAAAATGTTGTAGAATTACTACTTGCCTTCTCTGTGTTGTACAGCCCTCCCCTTTCTTCCACCCCTTCCATGTATGCTAATCTTAATACTCTCTTTCTCCCCCCCCCTTATCCCTCGCTACCCACCCATTCTCCCCAGTCCCTTTCCCTTTGGTACCTGTTAGTCCATTCTTGAGTTCTGTGATTCTGCTGCTATTTTGTTACTTCAGTTTTTCCTTTGTACTTATGTTCCACAGATGAGTGAAATCATTTGGTATTTCTCTTTCTCCGCTTGGCTTGTTTCATTGAGCATAATACCCTGCAGCTCCATCCATGTTGCTGCAAATGGTAGGATTTTCCCTTTTCTTATGGCTAAGTAGTATTCCATTGTGTATATGTACCACATCTTCTTTATCCATTCATCTATCGATGGACATTTAGGTTGCTTCCAATTCTTGGCTATTGTAAATAGTGCTGCAATAAACATAGGGGTGCATTGGTCTTTCTCAAACTTGATTGCAGCATTTTTAGGGTAAATTCCTAGGAGTGCAATTCCTGAGTCAAATGGTAAGTCTGTTTTGAGCATTTTGATGTACCTCCATACTGCTTTCCACAATGGTTGAACTAATTTACATTCCCACCAGCAGTGTAGGAGGGTTCCCCTTTCTCCACAGCCTCGCCAACATTTGTTGTTGTTTGTCTTTTGGATGGCAGCCATCCTTACTGGTGTGAGGTGATACCACATTGCAGTTTTAATTTGCATTTCTCTGATAATTAGCGATGTGGAGCATCTTTTCATGTGTCTGTTGGCAATCTGTATTTCTTTTTTGGAGAACTGTCTGTTCAGTTCCTCTGCCCATTTTTAAATTGGGTTATTTGTTTTTTCTTTGTTGAGGCGTGTGAGGTCTTTATATATTCTGGACGTCAAGCCTTTATCGGATCTGTCATTTTCAAACATATTCTCCCATACTGTAGGGTTCCTTTTTGTTCTATTGATGGTGTCTTTTGCTGTACAGAAGCTTTTCAGCTTAATATAGTCCTACTTGTTCATTTTTGCTGATGTTTTCCTGGCCCGGGGAGATATGTTCAGGAAGAGGTCACCCATGTTTATGTCTAAGAGGATTTTGCCTATGTTTTTTTCCAAGAGTTTAATGGTTTCATGACTTACATTCAGGTCTTTGATCCATTTTGAGTTTACTTTTCTATATGGGGTTAGACAATGGTCCAGTTTCATTCTCCTACATGTAGCTGTCCAGTTTTGCCAGCACCATCTGTTGAAGAGACTGTCATTTTGCCATTGTATGTCCATGGCTCCTTTATCAAATATTAATTGACCATATATGTCTGGATTAATGTCTGGATTCTCTAGTCTGTTCCATTGGTCTGTGGCTCTGTTCTTGTGCCAGTACCAAATTGTCTTGATTACTATGGCTTTATAGTAGAGATTGAAGTTGGGGAGTGAGATCCCCCCTACTTTATTCTTCTTTCTCAGGATTGCTTTGGCTATTCGGGGTCTTTGGTGTTTCCATATGAATTTTTGAATTATTTGTTCCAGCTCATTGAAGAATATTGCTGGTAGTTTCATAGGGATTGGATCAAATCTGTATATTGCTTTGGGCAGGATGGCCATTTTGACGATATTAATTCTTCCTAGCCACGAGCATGGGATGAGTTTACATCTGTTAGTGTCCCCTTTAATTTCTCTTAAGAGTGACTTGTAGTTTTCAGAGCATAAGTCTTTCACTTATTTGGTTAGGTTTATTCCTAGGAATTTTATTTTTTTTGATGCAATTGTGAATGGAGTTGTTTTCCTGATTTCTCTTTCTGTTGGTTCATTGTTAGTGTATAGGAAAGCCACAGATTTCTGTGTGTTGATTTTGTATCCTGCAACTTTGCTGTGTTCCGATATCAGTTCTAGTAGTTTTGGGGTGGAGTCTTTAGGGTTTTTTATGTACAGTATCATGTCATCTGCAAATAGTGACAGTTTAACTTCTTTACCAATCTGGATTCCTTGTATTTTTTTGTTTTGTCTGATTGCCATGGCTAGGACCTCCAGTACTATGTTAAATAGCAGTGGGGAGAGTGGGCAACCCTGTCTAGTTCCCGATCACAGAGGAAACGCTTTCCGCTTCTCAGTGTTCAATATAATGTTGGCTGTGGGTTTTTCATAGATGCCCTTTATTATGTTGAGGTACTTGCACTCTATTCCCATTTTGCTGAGAGTTTTTATCATGAATGGATGTTGAACTTTGTCAAATGCTTTTTCAGCATCTATGGAGATGATCATGTGGTTTTTGTCTTTCTTTTTGTTGATGTGGTGGATGATGCTGATGGACTTTCGAATGTTGTACCATCCTTGCATCCCTGGGATGAATCCCACTTGGTCATGGTGTATGATCCTTTTGATGTATTTTTGAATTTGGTTTGCTAATATTTTGTTGAGTATTTTTGCATCTACATTCATTAGGGATATTGGTCTGTAGTTTTCTTTTTTGGTGGGGTCTTTGCCTGCTTTTGGTATTAGGGTGGTGTTAGCTGCATAGAATGAGTTTGGGAGTATCCCCTCCTCCTCTATTTTTTGGAAAACTTTAAGGAGAATGGGTATTATGTCTTCACTGTATGTCTGATAAAATTCCAAGGTAAATCCATCTGGCCCGGGGGTTTTGTTCTTTGGTAGATTTTTGATTATCGCTTCAATTTCGTTGCTAGTAATTGGTCTGTTCAGATTTTCTGTTTCTTTCTGGGTTGTAAGGTTGGAAGGTTGTATTTTTCTAGGAAGTTGTCGATTTCTCCTAGGTTTCCCAGCTTGTTAGCATATAGGTTTTCATAGTATTCTCTAATAATTCTTTGTATTTCTCTGGGGTCCGTCATGATTTTTCCTTTCTCGTTTCTGATACTGTTGATTTGTGTGGACTCTCTTTTTCTCTTAATAAGTCTGGCTAGAGGCTTTTCTATTTTGTTTATTTTCTCGAAGAACCAGCTCTTGGTTTCATTGATTTTTGCTATTGTTTTATTCTTCTCAATTTTATTTATTTCTTCTCTGATCTTTATTATGTCCCTCCTTCTGCTGACCTTAGGCCTCATCTGTTCTTCTTTTTCCAATTTCGATAATTGTGACATTAGACCATTCATTTGGGATTGCTCTTCCTTTTTTAAATATGCTTGGATTGCTATATACTTTCCTCTTAAGACTGCTTTTGCTGTGTCCCACAGAAGTTGGGGCTTAGTGTTGTTGTTGTCATTTGTTTCCATATATTGCTGGATCTCCATTTTGATTTGGTCATTGATCCATTGATTATTTAGGAGCGTGTTGTTTAGCCTCCATGTGTTTGTGAGCCTCTTTGCTTTCTTTGTACAGTTTATTTCTAGTTTTATGCCTTTGTGGTCTGAAAAGTTGGTTGGTAGGATTTCAATCTTTTGGAATTTTCTGAGGCTCTTTTTGTGGCCTAGTATGTGGTCTATTCTGGAGAATGTTCCATGTGCACTTGAGAAGAATGTATATCCCGCTGCTTTTGGATGTAGAGTTCTATAGATGTCTATTAGGTCCATCCGCTCTACTGTGTTGTTCAGTGCTTCCGTGTCCTTACTTATTTTCTGCCCAGTGGATCTATCCTTTGGGGTGAGTGGTGTGTTGAAGTCTCCTAGAATGAATGCATTGCAGTCTATATCCCCCTTTAGTTCTGTTAGTATTTGTTTCACATATGCTGGTGCTCCTGTGTTGGGTGCATATATATTTAGAATGGTTATATCCTCTTGTTTGACTGAGCCCTTTATCATTATGTAGTGTCCTTCTTTATCTCTTGTTACTTTCTTTGTTTTGAAGTCTATTTTGTGTGATATTAGTACTGCAACCCCAGCTTTCTTCTCACTGTTGTTTGCTTGAAATATGTTTTTCCATCCCTTGACTTTTAGTCTGTACATGTCTTTGGGTTTGAGGTGAGTTTCTTGTAAGCAGCATATAGATGGGTCTTGCTTTTTTATCCGTTCTATTACTCTGTGTCTTTTGATTGGTGCATTCAGTCCATTTACATTTAGGGTGACTATTGAAAGATATGTACTTATTGCCATTGCAGGCTTTAAATTCATGGTTACCAAAGGTTCAAGGTTAGCCTCTTTAGTATCTTACTGCCTAACTTAGCTCGCTTATTGAGCTGTTATATACACTGTCTGGAGATTCTTTTCTTCTCTCCCTTCTTGTTCCTCCTCCTCGATTCTTCATATGTTGGGTGTTTTGTGCTGTGCTCTTTCTAGGAGTGCTCCCATCTAGAGCAGTCCCTGTAAGATGTTCTGTAGAGGTGGTTTGTGGAAAGCAAATTCCCTCATCTTTTGTTTGTCTGGGAATTGTTTAATCCCACCGTCATATTTGAATGATAGTCGTGCTGGATACAGTATCCTTGGTTCAAGGCCCTTCTGTTTCATTGTATTAAATATATCATGCCATTCTCTTCTGGCCTGTAGGGTTTCTGTCGAGAAGTCTGATGTTAGCCTGATGGGTTTTCCTTTATAGGTGACCTTTTTCTCTCTAGCTGCCTTTAAAACTCTTTCCTTGTCCTTGATCTTTGCCATTTTAATTATTATCTGTCTTGGTGTTGTCCTCCTTGGATCCTTTCTGTTGGGGGTTCTGTGTATTTCCGTGGTCTGTTCGATTATTTTCTCCCCCAGTTTGAGGAAGTTTTCAGCAATTATGTCTTCCAAGATAGTTTCTATCCCTTTTCCTCTCTCTTCTTCTTCTGGTACCCCTATAATATGGATAGTGTTCCTTTTAGATTGGTCACACAGTTCTCTTAATATTGTTTCATTCCTGGAGATCCTTTTATCTCTCTCTATGTCAGCTTCTATGCATTCCTGTTCTCTGGTTTCAATTCCATCAATGGCCTCTTGCATCCTGTCCATTCTGCTTATAAACCCTTCCAGAGTTTGTTTCATTTCTGTTATCTCCTTTCTGGCATCTGGGATCTCCCTCCGGACTTCATCCCATTGCTCTTGCATTTTTCTCTGCATCTCCGTCAGCATGTTCATGATTTTTATTTTGAATTCTTTGTCAGGAAGACTGGTTAGGTCTGTCTCCTTCTCAGGTGTTGTCTCTTTGATCTTTGTCTGCCTGTAGCTTTGCCTTTTCATGGTGATAGGAATAGTCTGCAGAACTGGGACGAGTGACGGCTGGAAGAACTTCCCTTCTTGTTGGTTTGTGGCCCTCCTCTCCTGGGAGAACAGCGGCCTCTAGTGGCTTGTCCTGGGCAGCTGCGCGCAGACAGGGTTCCTGCTTCCTGCCCGGTTGCTATGGAGTTTATCTCCGCTGTTGCTGTGGGCGTGGCCTGGCTCGGGTAGCTGCTCCAAAGTTGTGGAGCCGCGTTAGAGGGGGAGCGGCTGGGAGGCTATTTATCCCCATAAGGGGCCTCCCTGCTCACTGCAGCCCAGGGGTTAGGGTGCCCAGCGATCCCCGGATTCCCTACCTCTGGATTAAGTGTCCCACCCTGCCCCTTTAAGACTTCCAAAAAGCACCCGCCAAAGCAAAACAATGAGCACAAAAAAAAAAAAAAAATTTTTTTAATTAAAAAATTAAAAACACAAAAAAATAAAATAAATAAATAAAAAATGGCTATTAGTTTTTCTTTATTCTCCGGCGCCAGCCTCAGGCATCTGCTCACCAGTCTTGCTGCCCTGTTTCCCTAGTATTGGGGCCCCTGTCCCTTTAAGACTTCCAAAAAGCGCTCACCAAAACAAAACAGAAAAAAAAAAAAAATGGCCGCTTGCTTTTCTTATGTCCTCTGATGCCAGGCCTCCGTTACCCTCTCACCGTTCTTGCTGCCCTATTTCCCTAGTATCCAGGGCCCCGTGCATGCACTGTGTCTCCACTCTGGTGCGGGTGGCTGGGGCTGGGTGTTCGGCAGTCCTGGGCTCCGTCTCCCTCCCGCTCTGCCTGCTCTTCTCCCTCCGGGAGCTGGGGGAAGGGGCGCTCGGCTCCCGCGGGGCCGGGGCTTGTATCTTACCCCCTTTGCGAGGCGCTGGGTTCTCTCAGGTGCGGATGTGGTCTGGATATTGTCCTGTGTCCTCTGGTCTTTATTCTAGGAAGGGTTGTCTTTGTTATATTTTCATAGATATATGTGGTTTTGGGAGGAGATTTCCGCTGCTCTACTCATGCCGCCATCTTGGCTCCACCTCCAAGGTGGTTATTTAAAGAGAACTTTTATATGCTCAGCCACATAAACTCAGGCCCTGTATATGATAAATATGATTATAAACAACCTTTAAGAGGCAATTGTTTGTAAACATGGAACCAAGACTGGACTACCTTTTAAACTTTGATTCATTCTCTTCATACTTTAATTTAGATGACTATCAAGAAGAGAGACCATAGCACTTTATATCTGTTCTAGTTTTGTCATGTGACACCCACTGAAACAGGAGAAACACAAGTCAATGTACTTGTTCAAACACAACCATAACACAAATGAGATGATTCATTGGCTCCTAATTATTGCTTTATAACACATCTATGCTCTACAACTAATCCAACATATTGACAACTAGAAATGGATTCATTGATGAGAGAAACTGCAAAAGAGACCTATGATTAATGGTGATAATTGCAAATCCAGACCCTGAAGTTAATTAACATTGCCAACAAACAGGATGCACAACTTTTTTTTTTTAACTGTTGTGAGCTCCTAGAGCTTAAGAACTGTGAGTTACTGTTTTATATCCCCAGCAGCAAAACTGCACCCAGAATATAGTTTCTTAAATAATGGATATTTAACTGACCTACAAAATGAGCATCTTCAGTGAAAGTTGGTTTTCCTTTCCTTTCAGGTGGAAGAGAGAGAACAGGATTTGAGTTATATGAGCTGCGTGAGTTGAATTTTAACACTTTTAATAAAAGACTAAAGAAACTAGAGCTTTTCAGCCACAATGCAGAGAAAATCAACGTATATATAAAGGAATCTACACACAGGAAAACTTGTCTCTTCCAAATAACAAGGTCTGGAAATGTAAGGTAAAATGGCTGGACATATGTCCAATGAAGATTTTATAATTAGAATGGGAAATTGATGACTAGCTTGACATCTTTTCCCCTCATAATTTAAATAATAATATGGGAATCAATTTTAGTCTTATTAGGATGTCTTACAAATGATTGTGCATAAACTTCATGTAAAGAAGTCAGGGTAACTGGCTTTTCTAAAGATCATAAAGTTTTACAAAATATTTTTACCCTACAAAGGGCAATCTAATGTAAGGCATAAGAACCATTACTTGATGTGATGAATGTTATGTGGTGTGGAATAACACTAGAATACAAAATGATATCTTATCTTATTAATGAATGTGAAATTCTAGAATTGTAATTATGAGTTATATATAAATAATTAAATCTATATGCCCCAAAGAACTGAATTAAAATAAAGCAATGAAATCCATTAGATATATGAAAATTCTGATTTTTTTCTACCTTATAATGTTATTGGAGACTCCTCTTTAGTCTACAGAGACCCCTCTGATATTTAAGTATTTGCATCTTGTTCATCACTAAGAGCACATTAAGAGTGAAAAAAAATAAAACCTGTCTTCATATCTGAAATTTTATATTTTAGAAACATGCCAGGAAAAACTTGAGACACACTGGGGGCTTTACAAACACACAGAGGTTATAAGAGGTTGCTGTATGTTCTCTTTCCGTTCCCCAAAGCATGCTGTCCTCTGTTTGAAGGATCCTCGTACAAAGATCACTGAGAAAACAATTCTCCTAATGCTCAGAGAAGCTGTGAGCTGGTATCAGCGAGGAATCAGATTTTCTTCCAACCCATAAAAGGAAATTTCCTGGTATGTAAAGCAATTAAATGTAATTTAAGCAATTAAAATATTAAAAATTAATCCTTTTCTGGGTCTCCAAGCTAAATTAGGAGAGGAGTGAAGCTAGGTGGCCCGCATACGGGTCCTGGGCCTCACATCTGTACTGTCCCTTCTGGCTCTGCTCTGGACCTGAGGACACTGACCCGCCCCTCCTAAAACCCTTCCCACACCCCTGGGCTGCATTTCCCAGGCCTCCCCATCAGGGGGCCCCCGACTGGGGCAGGTCCTGGCAAGAGAGTAAGAAATGGAGGAAGGGAGAAGGGAGTTTTCCCCCCTTCCTCTCTGCTAGGGAAAGAGTTGCTTTGTTTTTCCTTATCTGTCTTCATTGTTCACATGGCACTTACTACTATCCATAATTACATTATAGCTAACAAGATAGTAAATGTGACTTTTCCTGTTTGTAAATTTTCACTTAAGTCACAAGAAAGAGGACATTAATAAGTAACCAGACGTCCTAAAGAGAGGCACTAGGAAAATCTTGGCAGGACTGAGTAAAGGAAGCAACACTGAGCTATCGCCACCAGCCCATCCAAGCCACTTCGGAGACTAGAAATTTGAGATGGAATTCTTCAAAGGGAAATGATAAAGTAAAGAGTGACTATGTTTTCATCCTCCCCTCTCCTGCCGATAAAACACAGGAGGCATATTCGGGGCCCAAGAGAAACAGTCGTGGAGGCAGGCTGCAAAAGGAGAGATTAGCATTTCACAGGCTGGAAGCTCAGGATTCATCCTAAAAACTGAGCACAGGAATGAAGCAGGTGAGCAAGTTCTTAGAAGACCGTGACTTTTATCATCACCAAGATTCTAGGGCTGGATGTGAACTCAGAGACGGATGCGGACTATTCCCCAGGAGAAGACACAGTGCTGGCTGGATCACCACATTTGCCCAACTTCTTCTAAACCTCATTTTGCTGATCTCGTCTTGGAAGGAACCCAGCAGGAGTAAGGAGCAGGTAAAGAGCAAGGAACAAAATGTGCCCCTTGACCAAGCATCTTAAATGTCAGCGATTTGAGAATGATAAAGCCCATGACATTTTAGACCCCCAATAAACCAGTTAAAGACATATTTTTAAGTGAATGAGTCTGTATCCTCACTAAATGTTAGCAAAACAAAACAAGGACCTTGTCTGAATTCTTCACTTCCGTATATTCAGCATCAAAAACTCGACCTGACACAAGGTTAAATCTCGATAAATACTTAAATGGAAAGGATTAAATGAGCATTAAAGAAGGATCTAATAAAGTTCCATATCAATAACATGGAACTTTAATTTTCTAATTGCACATTGAGCTTGTGTTTACTTCTGTTTGTCTCTGATGCTTATTGTTATGATAAATAACTGACTAAAAGGCAAAATTTTCAGTCAACCATGAGTTTTGTCTAAATCATCAAAGAAGTTTGAGTCCCCATCCTCCACATATACACAAATATACTAAGTCAAATGCCTTTTTTATTTCTTTTTTTCGGACTATTTAATGGAATAACTAGATATTTGGGGTTTACATCATCACAGCCACGTGTGCAGTAATTAAAAAGATGATTTCAAGTGGTATTTACATTTAACAGCATGCACCAACTTTGCCATATGTTTTCTAACCCTTGTCAACTTGTTTATGTGGCTTTTTATCTGCAGGCAACAGCTTTGTTCCTTGTGGCTGGAGTCACACACTGTGAGAACAAACGGAATGAAAGGTAGAAGAGAAGTGCTCACGAAATTCACCTGTGCACAGGTGGCCTCTCACACTGGTGACTTAATTCTAGGAACACTCAACACAACCAAAGAGACACACTTAGCACAGAGTTCTTCAAAGACTCCTTTCCTGATCTCTGACCTATAGGATATCCACACTGCAGTGCCAGCTGACTGGGGTAAGCCTCTGTGTGGGGGGTGCAGGCAGGAGCTCATGTCACATAGGGATATGGTTTTGTTCCCCAGAAAGATACCCCTGCCAAAATGTCAACAGTAGTTACCTTTAATGAGAACGTGAGCAAGATTCTGCTCTTTGTTTTGTAGTTATCCATATTAATTTTATATTGTTTCCTTTCAAGCACTGGGATTATTTTATAGATAAGCATTCAAATAAAATCAATATATTTGATATATAGATATATACTAAGTCAATATACAAAAGTCTCTTGGATTACCCTGAGTATGATCATTTCTAGTTCTAGATTTGCAACTAGACTTTCCTAAATAAGTAGGGATTCAAATAAAGATTCAAAATGTATGGAAAAAACCCACAAGCATTATTTACCCCCTGTGTCCTGTCTTCCAGTGGGGGGTAAGGGGGAAAATTATTCATTAAAACAAGAAGTTAAGATTCCACTATCTCAGTGAGAGTTTGGGTGAGGAAGGATGAGTAACCAGTATGGGTCCCTGTCCTTGTCTTCACCATTGTTCAGTTAGCGGAAGGATTCCTTCACTGGCCACAAAGAATGCAACACAGCACCATTAAATGAGTCGTGTCTTGTTGCCATAGCCTCTCCAAAGCAATGGCCTTGGACACTTTCACTTAGAAGACCGTTCGACTGAGCACTTTTCAGTAAGACTGAGCAAGAAAGCTGAGTGGTTCAGTTGTTTAGAGTCTGGGCTCCATGAACTGTCTAGAGTCATTTAGAGTCCGTCTAGAGTCCACGAACCCACCCGTCCTTTTAAAATGTTCACTTAAGGCAATATCCTGCTACATTTCAAACACAGCATGCAAACATATTTTTAATTTACATTGGAGTATAAAAGCAGGTTATATCAGGCAACTGTATATTTAAGGCACAGAAGCTTACCACCTGGCCATTAAGGAAAGAAAGTTCCATTATCAAGTGGCAACTGCCTAAAGAGCCTTCCAGCTGAGAAGGAATAGTGTCAATATTGTCCGAGGACTCCACAGTCAAACGACCTTTCTTAATATATTTGGGTTGACCTCTTATATTTTGATATGGACATTTGTATCTAGGTCACTTGGGGAGTGGTTTAGGGCGTAACTTTGAGGAAGGGAGGGAAACAGGGTTGGGCAGAGGGAGAACTTGTACTGGGATTCATTGTCTACCAGAGCCCTCAGCCCGTTCTCCAGGGACCCCCTGGACTGGTATGGCCTTTCAGAACTGCACCAAACCCAGGCAAAGCAGCCAGCCTTTAGCACCTCCCACCAACCAGGTGTCGGAGGAGCGTGTAGCTTTGGGGAAGGCAGCTCCCTCCGGGCCAGGGAAAGGCTTGAAGGGAGATCTGCTGAGTCACCAACAGTGACATCCTTCACTCCCCACTGGGGATACGAGTGTTTTGGTCCAGAAGGGTGGACGGGGTGGCGTTCCACAGCATCCTGTACACTGGATGTCTCATTTAGTAGGAGATACACCCAGGGCTAATAAGTCTCTCTCTAGTAGGATGCTTTTGTCTCTCAAATTAGGCTGTGTTGAATATATTTTTAAACAATAGTTCAAAGGCCATAAATTTTTTCTTTTGGGAATATTTGGTCCTAAAAGTTGAAGACCATGTTTCTGAGTAATAAATAGAGTCCTCCAACACTACCAAGAGGAAAGAGTATGTTGATGAGAAAGAACACAGCATTTCCGTACTATTCTCAGTGAGTTTAACTAATATTAGGCGTTTCAGATTAATTGGACAATGTTGACAACAATAACATTATCATTAATGGGCATTACAGTGAGCTGTTTTGTGTAGATCAGGGACCTGGATAAACTCTTCTGTCAAGCGTGAAACTCTGCTCTCTTGGGAAGTCAACTGTTCTCAATAATAACAGACACCACTGGAAATCAGAATCCTAGGACTACTCCCAAACCGTCTGTGTCCATGTGCAATGTGAAATGACTATATTTGGAATATTACCTATGTATCATGAGCAACAATATTAAGTTATTGATTTAATGAACTCCTACTGTGTATCAGATAATAGGCAGGCATCTAAAGCAGGAACTAAAACTCAAGTTAATCAGTGAGCTCAAATTGTGTTTGTGTATACATACATAGGTATTACACATATGTAGATAAACACACAAAGGCACAGACACACACAAATGAGATTCTAAGTATCTGTGATTTAAGAAAGTTTAAGATCAAGGGCTACAAAGAAAAATATCATGGTCCCTGCCTACCAGTCCTCCACCTCAGTGAAGATATTACTACTGGGTTTTCTCAGGGGACAAGGACTTTGAGAATGAAACATAATTATATAAAAAGAGGCAAAGAGCTCGGGAATTTTGGTCTGAAATGTCAAGGCACATCCTAGCATTCTCACTCACCTTATAAATGTGGACAGCCCCTGGATCCTACTGAGTTTCAGAGTCATCGTGGGAAATGGGAATATTGCCTCATGGGACAGTGGGGAAGTTTAACCAGATGTGGATATGAGCTGAGTCTAGTACAGTGCCTGGCCCGGAGTACACCACTCCAGATGTCAGCTAGTGTTAAAATAGTTACCGCTGTTCTCATTGTCCCCACCCCACCCCTACCAACACCCACTTTAATATCTGATGAGTTCTCAGGAATGAGAGCACAGATAGGAAGGATAGGGAGCAAAAGAAAGGTGTCAGAGAGAAAGAGCATCAAGATACAAACCTGCATGCTGAACACTGTGTCTCATCCAAAGATAACGTCACAGTACCTTATTACTGATATAAAGTGCATCATGTACTAAAACCAATGCCAGGTACTGATATGAAGTATAATAGGTATTACAGTTAGAGGCCACTGGTTGTCAGGTGTTCTCAGTTGGTGGTAATTGTTTCTGGGAAGAAGCTAAGAGGAAAGTTAGATATTGTCAGACCAATACTAAAATCAGCAATAACTCAGATAGTGGACAAAATCAACAATATAATGAGTTGATCTTAACAGTGGGCTTTTCTTTGAGACAAACCCTCAGAATGGAGGCATTATGTCTTTAGATAGGGAACAGTTCTAAAGTCTTCCCACCTTCTTTTGTTAGGTAAAAAGATAATATTAAATGGATTCTTTAACTATGTGAAAACTAATCCTTATAATCAAGTCACTTAAAATTCATAAATGTTTATTTTGTATGCTAAGGGCATAGAATAGCCCATTTGGAATAGTTTACTTTCAATTTTTTGGCATCTCAAATTCAATTATCACATGCACCTTTCCTGCCCTAGGGAATTGGTGGGGAGGAGTGGAGCATGACTGTGTAGATGAGGATAAGGAAGTGAAAGCGGATACAATTCTTAATGTTTTATGTCCTTGGTGGGGCTGGATTCAATCACGTGCAGTAGTTTGTCTATTACTAGATCAGTTAGGACTCTTGCGGGTGTCCCTGGATTCCAGACACAGCCCTACACTGGTATCAATCCTGCACAGGACTCTGCCTGCTGCTGGTGTCCTCACACTACCACCCTGGGAAGCTGTCATTGGTTTCCACACCTCGGTGCCCTGAACAAATTCTCTGCTGCCTCTGCCTTTTTGTATAATTAGTGCCAGATTCAGTTTCCCATTGTTGGAACCTACCTTCTCTGCCTAAATCGATGAAGATCTATGTTTTCTAGCTCAAGGAGCAGAAATGGGCTCTGCTCCCTGTATGGCAGAGAATTTATCAAATGAACGAGGTACCTGAAAGGCAGAAAAACTGAAGAAACTGACAGATTTCCATGACAAAGCCCAAGAAAAAGGACCGTTCTCGGAAAGCTCTCCACTTGCAGTCTAACACTCATGACTTCAAAGCTAACTTCTTGTATTTCTTCAGCTTTTATATATTCCTAACTCTCATGTAGATTGCTTTGGGAATTAGTATGCTTATGTAATTATCTACAGTTCACAGATAGTTTGGTTTTATTAAAATTAAAATGCCTTGTCAAAAATCACACATGAAAATGCTAAAGATGAGCCAGATTTGAGGCACAGATACTGGCCTCCCTGAACTTGATACTGAAGACACTGTGTGTCCTCTTTGTGTTTTCTAAGGATACCTATTCATTATTCATTCAAATTTAATTGTTCTAGCCAACAACATGAAAATTATCTTACGTTAGCTACACAAAGAAAACTAAAAAGCCAAATAGGACTTGAATTGAATATTATAATGGGACAGGTTCCAATAAAGCCCTTATCACTTGATAATGCTCACTGGTAACTCATTCAAAAACTGCCTAACAAAGGTCAGCTGTGAGGCAATGAATTCAAATGAATTATTCGACCATGACCGAAAAGATTCTTGCCCAAAGCTGATGCATTACTTTTCAGTGCCCCTTTCAGGATTTTCTTTGTCTATCACTATGACATGTATGCTATGTGATATGAAAGCCCCAAAGAATAGAGCAGGAACTAGCACCTGGGAGATCTCTAGGATTATAAACATAGGATGCAGAGGAGTGATAGGCAACCAGGCCAGAGCATGGTCTCTTACTTCCTGTGGATGTAGTTTATTTTGGAATTTTCTTACTATTGTTTGCTCTTGTCTTGGAAGATGTTTTGCTTGGAAACTAAGAACTGTCCCTTCTTAGCTGGTTTAGCAGGTGAATTCCTAAATTTTAAGAAAAAAAATTCTTTCTTCTAAATTTCTAAGAGTAGCCTCTATTTCCCCTTCTGAAGAATAAACCTCTACATGGAACTGCACTGGAATGTTGGCTGCCCTCTATCAGCAATGGACCTTTGTGGGGTTCAACTAGCTCAGCAAGAGATGGCACTGGGGTTATTGTGTCCAAAAGATCCTAAAATGAGCAGGTGCCATTTATCTGTGTGCGTGTGTCTCTTGTGAATGTAGAGTGTATATCTGGGAAGACAAAGCTGTGACATAACAGTGTAGAACAAAGGGATCCCAGCTCTGAAGCCAGCTGACCTCTAGATCGAGCTTCTCATGCCACAGGAACTATGATGATGGTGCAGAAGACAGGAAGGCCACTCTACTCTGACTTGCATTTAATGTTGATCAACTGAATACTGAATAAGCTACTAGGTAAGCAGACTGACCTAGCCAGATAATTTAAATGCTCCCAGTTAGGCCTAAAAAGACTGATTTTCATTCTAAAAAATGATTTCCTAACAACTGACACTTCCCCCATAAAATGGAGTTGGGAGCCCCTGACCCCAGAGTGTTCTAGCAGGAGCTAGATGCCAAGAGGTCCCACACCCTACCAAAGGGACTCAGCTAATGAATTATTGATGGATAGTAGTCAGTGGTCTACAAAATGCCTTGTGACCCTAGGGCTCTGTAATTCTAAAATCCAGCTGTTAAAAACAGAACTACAGTCACACCAAATAGCTGCCAGATGAAACAGATAATGAAGACAAACATGTATGACAGGGTGGAGCCTGAAGAACTAAGTCTCAGAGTCAGTACCTCAGTTACTGAGTGAGGGGCGGCAGGGATACTGGCCAGGGGGCTGCTGGCTTGTCCCAGACTGGTGGGTCTCTCTGACTTGCATGATGTCTATCTGGCAGCCATCCTAATAGAACTGTTCCTGGACCTCCTCTGGAACTGTTAGGCAGAAAAATAGATACGAGCCAGTAGAGGGAGAATAGGACAGTAAAGCCCACTAAATGGGACACAAGGAGTTAACCAGATAAAACCAGAGAGCCAGAAAGGACTCACAGAGTCAACAGCGTGTGCAATGTGTGTTCATTCCTCATGCTCTGATTCTGGGCTGACCTGCAACTTGCCGCAGCTAATGCAGGGGAGACCGGCAGAGACATGAGACAAGCATCGTGGTTAATTTCCCTAAAATATTCCTCACATACTCTGGTAACCAGCCAATGATTTATTTTAAGGCAAGGCAAGCAGTCTTAACTGATATGTTCCCAGTGCTTGTGAGGGACCACTGTCTTGGAGAGGTACAAAAAGTTTGTCCTACAGAATCACCTAGAGGACTGACAGTAGATAATGATGTACTCTCTCTCCCCAGAGATAGACATTTTGAGACTGCCTAACAAGCCTATGGCGCCTGACCCTTTACTATTATCCTGTTTTTGAAAAATCCCTAAATGACAGAATCCCAGCTTTTGGGTGCACCTCTTCTCTGAAGTTGCCCACACTCCCCTTTCTTTGAGTGTGTACTTTTTTACTTTAAATAAACTTTTCACTGCTCAACTTACTGCATTCTGTCTCTGCACTCTTCCAGTGGTACGTGTTTTGTTACTTTGCTATTTCACTCTATTCTCCAGACTTAAGTACAAGTCTCCACTCTGTCCCTGTCCTGCTTCAGACAAGTAGTGAGGGGCTTTTGAGCTGATTTGAGCTTACAAGTTGCTGTCGCCTGGGTGACCCGGATGGAACTGCAGCTGTACAATAGTGCTCTTTAGTAGCCTGCCTGTAAATCTCCTTTCTTTGCTTTGGGAAGTTCTCAGAACATAATCCCACTCCATCCAGTGCTCTGAGGCTCCCCCAAATTCTGGGGTGATAGGGACTTACTTCCCACACAGCGTAGATCCAAGCAGACACTGGACATCAGGTGACACTGGCTTTAGGGGTTGTCAGAGGAGGTGCTCTCTCCCTTAAAGGGGTCCAGTGAACTTCCCTTATCCTTCTGTTCTTCCTTTTGTTCTCAGCTGCCTGCAAGGCAGCTTCCATTTCCTTGCTACTTTCACTCTAATGAATTCCTTCCACATCTTGTAATCCTCCCTGCCTTTCCAAACCAATTCCTCCCCAACAGAACTCTTCTACTTAAGTTGAACAAGAGAACAAAAAGAAAACACGCTGTATCATAAATTTAACTCTCTTGATAAGCAAATTTTACTTAGAAGCACTTAGAAGAAGCACTACACTCTGTATTATCTTTACAAATGCTGGTACTATTTAATGAGCCCAATGCAACATTGCAAGTTTTAAAGAATGGCTTGAGAGTGGAAATGTTGAAAAGAAAATTGGATGTAGTTCAACACCTAAGCCCTCAGAATCAGTATACTGAAATATGTGAGGATCATCTGTTTAAGGATAAAATTCCTGTTAATTCATTCTTTCTGGCTGCACTGGCTTTTCCTTGTTTATGTATATATGATTGATTGACTGATTGATTGATTTGTCATTGCATTTAGTAGGAAAGAAGGACTAATGGGTATTATGGGTTCAGAGTGAATTTTAACACACCAGGCAGCCAGTACTAAAACTAAGTCATTTTTTTCCTAGTAGCCATTTCTTTTCCAAATAATAGCCAGGAATGAGACACCAACTAAAGGAAAGCCATCTATTCTGCCCTCAAATTCTTCCAGAAGAGCTTCGATTGCTCCTCCAAAACCATGAGCTTCCTGGATGTAGGCATTCCTTTTTACTTGCTTTAACGTAACGTTCAAAATCATTCCAAATTTCATCTGTAAATCTTAATTTTTAATCTCTTGTTGATGCTTCAAATACCTTTCTTATTCATTAGGCAGCATTTTCAAAGTGCATTTCCCTGTAATCTGTACCTCATTTAACATTATTACTTGAAATTACTCTAGGATGTGGTTAGTTCCAAAGATTTCCCACAAAATAATGTTGTATTGCCCTGTTTAGTTAAGGACACAGTGATCTTAACAAAGGGAATGGGAATTAGCTATGTGAGTAATGGGATCATGCATATGTAAGAATAAACATACTCATCGTGAGTCAAAATTCTTCTAGTATCAGACTCTTACTCTTCATTGTTAATAGAAATGCAAATGGTGGAAATATTTTTCTCATAAGCAGATTGCAAAAGATAAATGATTCCCTCTACTTTCTTTCTGAAGGACTACTATTACTACAGTTGTATTTAGTTATTGGAAATCCCATGAACTCCTTGCAGACTCTTCATGCGGAGCACCTGCAATTACCTAATGCTTTGCCAGGTATATGTGCCTCAATTCTGGGTTTGCAGCTGAAATTGTTTCACTAGGGGTTAAGGAAGGAATATAGGAGAATTAAGATAACTAAGTCATGTCAAGTTACTCTAATGTAATTGGAGGTTAGGCTTTAGCCCTGGGATTGGGGAAACCTTATAACTAGAACTAATTCAGAAATTTGGAAACTGTGAGAGAGAAGAACTTAGACATAGTGCAACTGAATCTTAAAATTTGGGAATTTATGATAATTGGAAGGGACAAAGATTAGGATGAGAAGGTTGGAATGGAGAAAGTGCATTGTCAGAAAACATAAAACCACCCAGTAGGAACGAGCACTCCTGGCTTGCTACAGAGAATGTCCTGCTTAATTGGGGCACCACTTTGCACCTTCTTTGGGCGACCCACAGAGAGGCAGCTGAGGCATGGTGCACTTATTATCTGCCCTTCTCTCCTGCACACATTCCTCCATCAATCACGCCCGTGCCATTTCTCTGAGGCATCACAGTCAACCTCCTTTTGTTCCAACTTCAAATCATGGCCTAATCAGTACCTCTGAACCTTGTTTTGCCTCAGGTCTGCATACATTTTTGAGAAGATTTATGAAAAACAATGCAAACCACTGGCCCCAGCACCAGGAAGAAGGGATTAGGAAATGCCATCTTTCAGCAGCAACAGAGCACTCTTTGTCCTTCTCCCTTACTGTATTCTTTATATTCTCCTATTCAAAATATTACTGTCAGTTCCTACAATATACATAAATACTAATGTCTAATTAGATTCATCTCCCAGTAAATTATTTGGGACAACTGAGTTTCATGGGGGGAAGGGAGGACAAGTAGCAAACAGCATACCTTGGACAAAATATATCAAAATATTCAGTTAATTCCACAGGATTAACTGAAAAATACATTTCACAAAAAGTAGTGTCATCTGATAGTAATGCATATCCTTTGCAGAAACACCTTCACTTTTACTTCATTTTTTTTCTCTTTGATTTGCCTCTCATATTCTCTTAATAATCTTAACGAATCACTGGCATCAGTAATTCTTGTTTGCACCCTCTTCAATAAGAGCTAACCGGCTAATTTTTAAGAAAGCAAAAGTGGAATTCCAGATGAATGCACACAGGAGTTACAGGAGAGATTTCCTAGTGTTACCAGGTACGTATCAGAGTTGAGATCTTAAGTGTGCTTCTTTCTGTCCACTATCCTTGGCTGGTTTCCACAAGGCTCTTGTCTTGTCACTATGGCCCCTGTCCTGGGCATCTCTAGACGAAGCTGCTCATCTGCTGCAGTTTCTCTTTGGCACAAGCATCTTCCAGTTTACCTCTCCTCTCTTCTGTGGCCACTTCTTCCTCCTAAATCTAGCAGTTTAACTAAATTGTCATCTTTGGAAACATACATCCATCTTTCTTTACAATAGGACTTTAAACCAAGTTTTCCTGAATATTTCAAACTGCCCCAAACGAAGAGGTTTTGATTTGCTTTGGCAATTATCTGTTATAAGCTGTGGCTACTGAACTGACCTCAGGCATCCACATGCCCCTGGTCAGTTCAGAGGGCAATGCAACAGATGTCCACCATGGGTCAGTCATATGCTTTCTCTGACCCAATCGGCTGTGACATGGTGGAGCGCAGACCTCCGTGACTAAGGGTGGGAACCCCTCTGAGGAAGGCTAGGGATCACATGCCACTTACAAAGATGAAGGAAGGAATCTTTGTGATGACTTCATTCATAATTGTCAAGACTTAAAAGCAGCCAAGATGTCCTTTAACAGATGAATGAATAATAACGATAATAATAACAAAACTTTGCCACGCCTATACAATGGAATATTAGCCAGGGATAAAAAGACATGAGCTATCAAGCCAAGAAAAATCATGAAGGAAACAAATGACATCATTAAATGGAAGAATCCATATCAGGGGGCTGGAGGGAAGGATGAATAAGTAGAGCACAGCGGACTTTTAGGACAGTTACAGAATGAACAGTTCCTCTGTATGATTCTGTAACATGTCACATGGATACATGTCACCATACATTTGTCCAAACCCACTGAATATGCAACGCCAAGACTGAGCCCTAATAAAAACTACACTTTTGTTCATAATAATGCATCAATATTGGCTCACCAGTTGTAAGAAATATTCCATGCTAGTGCAAGACACTGATATTAAAAGAAAGTCTTCCGGGGGTGAGGGTGCTGATGAGGAGGTACAAGAGAACTCTTTGAACTTTCTGATCAATTTTCTAAAACTGCTGTAAAAAATAGTCTACTCAGTTTAAAAATGAAGAAGGGAGACAGAGACAAATATATGGTGAGCACAAGGGAAATAGGAAAGTCAATAAAATCTATGAGAAATGTCTCTAGAACAGTTCTTTTTCTATAGGTCCAAGTTTCTTAATAAAAAGTACTGAGTTCTGCAAGTAATGTTAGTTTTTAGAAATAATACTGGCAAATCCAATCCCCTAGTAGCAGATAAAATTCTGAAATAGTATCTTAAGAATTTTGGTAGTTTGGGACTGAGAATTCTAGCCATAACCAGAACAAAGGAAGTATTCAAATATGTTTGTTTGTTTTCAGTTAAAAATAAACAAATAGATTTTTCCCTTTTCCAAAAATATAACAGAATTAGTGATCAAGGATAACTGCCTAAAATGAAAATATCCAAACAGCATATATTAATCAAATTCAGGAGAACATAAAACATACATTTCATTTGTCAAGATTTGAATAGGTCACTGCTCATGAACAGAGCCATAAAAAAAGTTAAATCTTTAATGAAAATTTTAAAAAGCCACCACTAGAGAGGTATCACAGTCACAGCAAAATGCCGTCTCTTATCTCATGGTGCAGTTATTTTTACCACATCAGCAATGGAAATAAGGCTGGAAAGGTGGTGCAAGCCCATGAAAACAAAATAAAGGGAGACAAGTCATAATTACACAGAAAATGACATTTGGACAAGGTTTTTATAACTCAAGAAAGGTCAGAATAGATTGGAGTAGAGAACAGAAGTCAATCTTGGCAAGCACCTGCCTGCAACTTTCATTAAAAAAGTCAGAACTTGAAATAAGAGGAGAAGACTACATAACAAAAGATCTTGAAATAGATACCTGTATTTTTCACCCAGCGAGACCAGGAGCTCAGGAAATATAGGCATCACAATCTGTCTGAAACTTGAAAGAAAGTCCTCTGAAACTTATGCTGGGAATGCCTTTAAATGCAGTGAGTAAAGAGATGTGATAACTTACAGGAAATGAGAAGTCCTCAAAAGATATCTTAAGAAGAATCTTTTATAAGAGAACATAAAAGTGACTTCCTTAGCCAAAAGATAGGATAAATAATATTTAGAGAGAGCAAGAGAAAAGAATAGGATCATTTCCCACATTTCACTACATAAAAGATGTGATAAGCATGTAAGTCTAGTCTAGCCAAATGAAAATTGCAACTCCAGAAAATGCCTACGTAGGAGGGTCACCAGATAGGCAATCTTGTTATGTATGTTGGGTGGGATCAGTAAAAACACATCATACGAGAATTAAAAAATCAATTCTCCACATTACACAATGGCTTCTCCATTATTTTTTGTGATTTACTTTGCACGGATACAGACACAATAGCACAGTTAACTGGTTTTATTAATGGCAGGCAGACAAAAAAAAATACAGATCAGACTAAAACAGAGTTCAAGCTTCCACTTCATATATAGAAAAGTAGAAAGGCACAGCTCCCATTCTATCAAGAAGAAAAAAAAATGGAAATATCTACAAATCCAACTTTTCTTGAACACACCTGAGATCTAAGGTCACACAGTAATCAAGTAGCCTGAAATCTAAAGAAAGACAGGCACCTTCAAGAGAGCAAGACTCAGTGCTAGCTCACTCGGGGAGACGTCCAGAGGAAGACAGGTTTGGCATGCAATCAGCTAGGAAGCTTTCAGTGAAAATGTTTGTGAATTTCTAAAACCCAAATATGAGTCAGTGGGGGAGCAGAGAACCCTAAGGAACACAGGCACTAGAGAGGTTCACAGCCAATTTGCAAGCTCTTCTCCCTGGACCTCACAGGGCGCTCAAAACAAACAAGCAAATGGACACTGGGGACAGAGCAGCAGCCTCCCTGGGAGGGCAAGAAGAGCAAATTCTGCTGTGAAAAATGCATGAGACCTGCCCTGGAATGTTCTTCCTTTAGGAGGAAAAACCTGGAGCAACTTGGGGAAAGGCAGCAAAAACTGCCACCCTGGGACACACATGAAGACTCGCTGTGGGTGGGACAGGAGAAGAGAGAAAAAAAATCCCCTCTATTTCTAGGCAGGAGGCAGACAACGGTCCTAGACCCAGATGCACTGGGAGGGGTAGAGATGCTGAGGAAGTTCTACTTCCAAGACCAAGGGACACAGAGGTTGCCTAAGACTGAGGAGAAAACAAGAAAGAGAGACCAACATCCCATTCTCTCAACAGGCTCACAGGCGTGGAGTTTCAAGTGTCAGAAGTCTGCCACTGGGAGGGGGATAAAAACTTTGAGAGACCCTATCTGAGCAGCAGGCTTATAGGGAAAGCAGAAAGCTAAGGAAGTATCATGAGTAACCATAGCAACAACAAAATCCAAGAGAGCTAATACTTAGCAAGTTTGCATGACACACACTCAATATACAAATATCACTTGTATGATATTTGTACGAATAAACAATCAATGAATGAAAAATCATTAAATACTTAGTTGTCCATTAAAATAGGTGTCAGAGCTCTATGCTGCAACCTACAGAGCACTGCACTGATGAGAGAAATCAGAGAAGGCCTAATTAAATAAATTCAGAGCTATGTTGTATTCATGGTTTGGAAGACTCAGTATTGTTAAGATGTCAGTTCTCTCCAAACTTAACTATAGATTCAGTGCAAAATCAATGAAAATTACATGGGACTTTTTTTATAGAAATTGAAAACCTGATTGTGAAATTTGTTGGGAAAGGCAAACAATTTAGAATAGCCAAAAACACATTTGAAAAAGAAGAATAACATTGAAAAATCCACACTACATTATTTCCAGACTTATTAACAAGCTACACTAATCAAGAAATAGTATACTAGTGAAAACAAAAACACATAGACCCAAAAGAGAATAAAGAGTCTAGAAGAAAACACAGGAGAAATGACTTTGACCTTCAGTTAGACAGCAATTGCTTTTATTATTTGTATTTCTCCCCAACTTTTCAGTTTGAATAATTTTCAAACCTACAAAAGATACAAAGTAATGTAGTGAACACTTAAACACTCTCTCTTTCTCTTCCCCTCCTTTCTCTCTCCATTTTTTGGTTTCCTTTTTTCTTATGTATGTATTTTCATTGAGTATAGTTGACATACAATACTACATTGGCTTTAAGTATACAACAAAGTGATTCTGCAGTTATCTACATTATTAAATCCTCACCCCAACTCGTGTAGTCACCATCTGCCAACACAGGAAGGCGCCACCTAACCAGTGACTGTATTCTCTCTGTTATACTTCCATTCCATGACCAGTCTTTATTATGATAGAGATTTTCTGCTGCTCTATCCCCTTCACCCACTTCACCCACCCACTACAACGCCTCCTTCATGGTGACCACCAGTCCCTTCTTGAAGACAACAATTTCTTTAGGAAGCTGAAAACATGAACTACATAAGAAAAAGCAGGTGAATTAGATTTCATCAAAATTGAAAATTTCTATTGCTACTAAGAGTGAAAAATAAACCACATTTTGGGAGAAAATGTTTACAATATTCCTATCTGATAAAGGATTTTTTTCCAGACTATGAATAAAACTCCCAAGATCAGTAATAAGAAAACAAACAACCCAATATTAAAAAGTGGTCAAAGATTTGATCAGGTGTGTCACTAAGGAAGAGAAGTGGCTAGCAAATAAGTATATAAAAATATGCTCATCAAAATTAGTAATTTGGCAAATGCAAATTTAAGCCACAGCGAGATTCCCTTTACACATATTAGAATGGCTAAAACAAAAAACACTGGTGATACCATGTGCTTGGGATGATGGGGAGCAACTGAAACAATTGCACTTTGTAGGTGAGACTGAAAAATATTCATCAGTTTCTTTTAACGTTAAACATGACTATTATATGACCCAGCAATTGGTATTTACCCAGGCGAAACAAAAACTAATGTTTATTCTTTTCCAGGGCATGAATAGTATAGCAATTTTATTCATAATTACCATATAAATTAATGATAATTACTTCTTTTCTTTATACCATTTTGGCTTACAAAGTCTCATGGGGATGTTTTTCTTTCAGATAGCAGAGGAGGCCTGTAGTTTGGTATCAGGGAGCATGGTGCCTCCAGTTTCTTTCTCAAGATTGCTTTGGCTGCCGTCCATGGCTATTTCACACAAGCCGTCTTAGGTGTGGTTGCAGGAGTGGGTCAGCCACAGCCGGAGGAGGGTGCACAGATCTCAACGATTAATCCCCTAGTAAAGACTCAAAGTGCTGGTAACTTACCCGACCAGAAGGCTCATGGTGTGTAAATGCTCTGGATGTTGAAATGAAAAGCAAGTCAAATTTTCCTTTTCTCAGTGTTAAGCATAATATCTGACAGCTCTTCTTACAAGCCTTCTGCTCTTTCACCCAATATTAACTAATAAGCAGCTCTCATATCTGACAGACATCTTCTATGCATCCTTTTTTACTGTGAACAGAAACTGAGAAAAGGTAAATACTAATTCTTGTTAAGGGTAACTTCAAATACTTGAAGCATAGTGGTAAATTACTCCATGGCTTTTTTTGTCCAAATTAACTCTAAGCAATTGCTGGCATAGATTATATTTTCCTTCTATTAAGCATCGATAGTGTGCTTTTTCAGTTTTTCTCCAGAGGTCCTTATCTGTATTAATCCAAAACTCAGAGGAAAGTTATCTAAAAAGGGAGTGATTGACAAGAACATGACCAATACTAGGCATTATTTAAAAAGCTAAGCACATTTTATATGATATTAAAATGACATAGAATCACACATAGTAACAAAGTATCAGAATATAATCACACACACCTATAGCTGCACATTTCAATGCAGTTATTTAGTATGGAGTCCAGTATGGAGCCTCTTAGTATACAGTCTGATATTTTTCTGGAAATTTCAGGGTGGATACTACAGCTAAATTCTTTAGTGATGTAATAAACTTACCCTGAGAAAATGCCTTCCTTCTCAGGTGATCTGTTGGTCAAGATGGACTTAGAATCTCTTTGGAATTTCTTCTGATCCTGCAGCACACTCCTGTGAATATCCATGGTTATGGATTCATTGTTAATGTTGAAAAGGGATTTAATTTTTAGAAATAATCCAGTCATTTGAAGTTTATAACTTGGTGAGTAATGAGTGCATTATCTATTCCAGTGCTTAACAAAAGTAGAGTAAAATAAAATAAATAAAATAACTAGACGGGTCTTCTTACTTAGTCATAAATAGAAGCCTAAATTAAAAGGAAAGTTCCCCAAATCATGAGTAAGGGTAGCTTGGTTGAATAAGTGTCTAATGTGCCAAGTTGACTATTTTGAGAATCAGCTTTTATCTGGATGTACATGTTGTGTCATCCTCATTATTGTGGATCCAAACCTCATCCATTATAATTACTGGAAAAGAGTTTGGAGGAGGATTTTTTTAGTTTTCTTGTTAGAAAAGAAACCATCTCCGGCTAATTCAGCTAGTGATCAGCCGTAGCTCCTAGATCCCTTACGCTCTACCAGCCCAGAGCTGGTGATCTCCATTCTGAAGCTGCATACAGTCTCTGCCCAATTACCCACACTAATGGAAGGCTGCAGTGGTGCAGAGAATCTCAAACAGCAGCTGATGCAAACGCATTTCATTTTTTGGTTTGGAATGCAGCATATGATTAATTGTGCAGAGGACAATTCATATTTATGGCTGGCTTAGGCTATGCTCACAATCTGTGTGTGTGCTCTCAGAGGCACTGCCTGAGCAGCAGCAAGCAGGGCTGGAGAAGCTGCCTCAGTGGGTGAGAGCTGGTCAGCAGCAAAACTGCACCAACAATAGTCAAACATGAGAGTTGCCTTGTGTGGTTTATTGAATTTTGTTTAGGCTTGTCTGCCATCAATACACGGACTACATTTTCCTCTATGTACATCATACTCCAGCTAAACTAGAGTATGCTTTTATTCATTCATTGATTCATTCATTAATTCATTCATTCACTTGTTTAATAAAAATATAATGACCACTATCTGCCAATCATTATTCTAGGCACCAAACAGAATAATATAATAACAACACACATCTTCATCTTGCCCTGACACATTCCTTTATGCCTATAATTGCCTATGCCTGAAATTCCTTCCCCTTCTGCTCTGGACTTTTGGGAGCATCTCTTTCTCTTTTTCAAACACTGCTAGTTTCCTTTAGGGTATCCACGTGGCTTGGAGACATGGCTCCACCCTGAGGTCTAAGACTCAAGCATGGGATCCAGGACAGGCCAACCAGAGTGAATCCCAGAACTTTTGCAAGGAATCCCAGGCAGGATGTGTGTGCACCCCTCTGCTCTTCACTGAGGCATGACAGTCAAACTGCACAATGACTGTGTTGTCAGGAGCGGAGCCTGCTGACCTGCAGCCAAAGCTGATCCACAAACAGCAAATGGAAAGGAAGAGACAAGTTTAGGATTCTGATCGCTCTTTTCCTTCAAGACTCTTTAATTACAGGAACAAGTTACTTTGTTTTATGGTATGGATCACTTTGAGGTAGGCTTTTCCATCACTCACAAATAAAAACATCATACTCAAAACATTCTCAGTGCCTTGTGAAATGCTACTGATACCTCAACGGGCCATCTGAAAAGTTCTCCTGATGCCTGAAATAGCACATCGTGTATTCCATGCAAAAGGCACTCTGGACCCAGGGACTAAAACTGGAATGTGGGCTCTCCCGACAGGAGAATGTTGCAGCCCTGACCTGAGGCAAGGTGAGATTTCATTTTATCCCACTGAGCTTTCCTGACACTCTGCATGAACGTGTCTTGTTCGGTATTGCCTTCTACTCTGCTTTAAGATTATGTCTATATTTATATTCTTCCACTTTCAATACTGTACTCCTTTAATTGAATTGTCCCTGCTGAATTTCATTTGTTTTCTTTTCCAGCTAGCCTCAGTAATTTAAAATTTTAATGCCAATGTCTCTGCCACCAGACTCTCCACCCAACGTAATGTCATTAGAGAACAAAAATAACTCAGTGTCTGCGTCGTAATCCAAGATCAATACTTAAATAGAGGTTATAGTACAACTCACAGTAAATTAGACATCAGAGTTAGCTATTTAAATATTTCATTTTCACTTTGGGCCTCCTGCAAGTGATTCAAAATGGAGAAGAATGATCAAAGCTATTCATATTCCTGAAATCAGGAAATGAGGCTTGGAGGCCAGATCCAGCCCTTACTAGCTATGTGTTTTTCAGCAAGACATTTAACCCCTGGGAGCCTCAGGCTTCTCATTGAAAAAATAGGGATTATATGTGAACTACTTGGTTTATTTAGTTAATTTGTAAACTATAAAACACCTTGAAATTTTAATGCTTTCATCTTCTTATTTAACAATATTGATTGAACATCTAAGTACCTGGTCAATAGGAAGCCATCAGGGATACAGAAAGAAATGCTGTCAAATCCACTGAGGAAAAACATCAAGTAAAGGAAAACAAAATTCAGAGAGAGGCAACAGGGAAATTTTCTTCATTTGGTATGACACAGACTGTTGGCTATTCATAAATTAAAAAACCAAATCTGTATCCTCTTCGTATGGGACACATAGCTAGACCACATTCCCAAGCCCCACAAGCAGACAGGTGTGCCCATATAACTGAGTAATAGGATCTAGGAGCATAAGTGGAAGTGATATGTGTACCATTTCCAGGTCGAATAAATTAAGAAGTGGCTATGCTCCCTCCAGCAATTTTTCTCCTTATCTGATAAAATGGGAATAATAAAGCTGTAGGGAATAGTGGAACCAACCATAAGCTAGAAAAACATGAATAGCCAACTCACTGTACGTACAACAGGCATCCCCTATTCTAGAACATCTGGCCCAAATTACTAGGAGAAATACATAAATATTTGTGTCCATTTATTACTTAAGCCTAATCTATTTTAATCACTCGCCCAGGACACCATGATCTTTTGGTTTTCTGTCTACCTGTCTGGCAGTTTCTTCTTAGTCCCTTTTCTGGTTCCTTCAAATCTTTAATCCATGAATTTCAGAATGTCCCTGAGTTGTCTTTGAACATTTTCTATTTTCTATTTGTGATCTCTTTCTCAGTGATTAGAGGTTTTTGGCTTTACTTTGAGTAAGAAAGAAAGCATCCAACCTCATGGATTTAACGACCATTTCTAGGATGTAATTCTTAAATGCTTACCTCTCACAAAGAACTTTCCCTGAAGTCTAAACTCAACTATTTAACTGCACACTTGACATCCCTACTTGGATAACTCACTGTCATCTCAACTTAACATGCCCCAAACTGAGCTCCTCAGACTGCTTCCCAAGCTGCTCCCTCTCTGTGTCTTTCCATCTCAATTGCTTCTGCCTAATTCTCTTACTCTGCACCTCAACTCTCAGCCACATCCTCAAAGCATATGCAAAATGTAACTACCACTTATCACTTCATCACTACCATCCTGGACAAGCCACTGTCAACTAACACTGGATTATTATGATAGCCTACTAAGAAACTGCCTAACGTCAACCTTTGTCCTTTTACTATGCACTGTCAATATAACAGCCCAAGCCATTTAAAATCCTTCTTTCCATTTAAAATCCTTCAATGGTTTCCTTTTCACTCAAAGAAAAAGGTAGTTGTATAATGGTTCTCCACATCTCTATATGATAGGGCCTCTAATTATGTTTTTAACTTAATTTTTTTTATATACTTTTCTCCTTTTGTTGACTGCTCTAGCCTCCTTTCTTTTCTTGCAATTCCTCAAGCACTCCATGTATACTTACACCTCAGGGCCTTTGCACTTACTTTCCCTTGTGCCTGATCTGCTTTCCTCCAGGATATCCTCATGGCATGCTCCCTTATCTTCTTCAGGTCTTTGTTCAAAAGTCACCTCTTTCGTGAGATCTTCCCAGATGATCCTATCTAAAGTTGTAACCCCCAAAAAGTCCTTCTTGCTCTTCCCTAGTTTATGTTTTGTCTCTGTCACTTCTCATTAGCTACCATTTATGTATTTTACTTATTTACTTTTTTATCTATCTCTGCCACTGAAACATAAATTCTAGGGGCCATATTTTGCTTGCCTCATTAACTTTTGCATTATCAGAACATAGTGTAATGTCTGTACATGAGCATAGTTCAATCAATATTTTTTTGTGAATAAATAACTAAATATTTCTAATGTTTTTTCATCTTGAACTGATACAGAAAGTTGAATAGAGCCTACCCAGGTAAAGAACAGAGATGAACAGCAACATGATCTAAAACATATGAATGAAAAAGGTAACGTGGAATACTTGGGTAACCTGACAGTAGATGATCATGGTGTGATCATAAGGTGCTGTATGAAGAGTGATAAGGGCTGAGACTAAAGATTTAGGCAGGGCCTAAATTATGAGGACTTACTGTCCATGCTACAGACATGGATTTTATTCTAGAGTCCCTGGGGAGCCACTGAAGGACTTTCAAGTAACAAAGTGAAATAGCAAGACTTACACCTTAGAAAAATTACTCAGATAACATGATAGAGGATGTAGTGGAGGGAAGTGAGGTCAATTTAGGGTGAATAATTAAGAAATTATTGTAGCAGTCCTTGATAAAAATGCTAAGAGCAGAAAATAAGAGAAGGGGATGTGTTGAGATATATTGATGAGGTAGAAATAACAGTAATTGGTAAGTAATTCAATGTTGAGGTTAAGATATAGCAATAAACCCAGGAGAATGGATTGGGATGACACTCATCTTGTAAACTTTCTCCCATTCCTCTCACTTACCTATTCTCTCTCCCTGGGGGTTGGTGCTCCACCTGGGGGGCAGCCTGTTTTCCTGACTGGCCACCAAGAGCACAAATGATGAAACCAAGAAGTTAGTTTCTTGTGGTACAAATACTGAGAGGTGGGAAATAAAAGACTGAGGAAAGAATCAGACATATACATTCCTTCTCCGTTCTCTCTTCTGTAGATCACTTCAAGGCATGATTTCAACTTGCAACATGGTTCAAGAAGTTCTGCAGGCCCAGAGAATGTATTTTACAAAAGGCATTTGCTGTGCCCCTTTTATAGTTTGTTGTACAGCTGGGGCCAACAGAGCGACGCATCATATTATGCGGCTTCCTTCCTTCCTTGACTCACGTTCAGTTTGTCCTCATCCGTTCCCTGCAAAGCTTGCATTTCTCAAAGTGTTAACACTTCAATCCTTATCTCAGGATCTGTTCTCCACAGCCCCCTGGGTAAGGCATTTCAATTCTAATGTTTTAATTTTAAGACTGGGAGAGTGGTGATTCCATCTGGGCCTAGGGAGTAGATTAAAAAATTTCGTGTATATATATACTGTTAAGCATGAAGTGCTAGAGGAATATACAAGCAAACATTGTGTAGTCTGCTCTGGAGTTCAAGGAAAAAAAATGTCTGAATGAGAGGTACAGATCTGGAAATCATTAGCATAAAGCTTTTGGTGGAGTCTTGAATGTAGGGTATGCTATGCTCTGAATGTCTGTGTCCCCCCAAAATTCATAAGTTGACATCTCAATACCCAATGTTGATGCTGTTAGGAGGTGGGACCTGTGGGAGGTGTTTGATGTCCTCATGACTGGGATTGGTGCCTTTATAAAAGAGATCGCAGAGATCTCGTTAGCCACCTCTGCCATGTGAGGTCACAGTGAGAAGTGTGTGACCTAGAAGAGAAGACCTGACCCTGCTGCCCCTTGGACTCAGCCTTCCAGCCTTCAGGACTGTTGTTTATAAGCTACCTAGTCTCTCGAATTTTGCTGAAACAACCCAAATATATTAAGACAGAGTAAGAGAAAAAATGTCTATGGAATATAAATCTGCAAGAGCTGAGTATATATGAGAGGGAATCACCCAAAATACAGAAGAAAAATAAAAGAGTGGGTCAGTGGAAGTTAAGAGAGGAGAGAGCTGCAAGATGGCCAAAGTATGCAACATGTCGGGTGTGCCTGAGTGACAGATACGAAGAGGGGAATACCTGGACGATTCTGCAGTCGGTCTGCTATGGCTGATACTGTTGGGAGCTCTTTCTGTGGAATGGAGGTGTCAGGAAGCAAACTGCACTAGGTTAAGTGGTGTCAGGGAGGCTGCAAGGCAGAAAAGATGATAAATTCCTCTTACAAGAGACATTCCTTGGAAAGGAAAGAGGTGACTGGCATTTGCACCCGAAGAGAAATTTCACTGTCAGCGAGCCTTTCTGAATGACACAAAACAGCAGTGGCATTTAAACAGTAAGCCAAGCTTATTAGAGCTATCATCCTTCCATAGCTATTGCTAGTATTAAAACCAGTGATTTTGTGAGCTAGAAGACATTGCAAATCACACATACGCATTACATTCGAGTTATCAGATATGTTGATACTGTTGTAACAAAATAATACAGAATTAATGACACTTTTTCCACCAAAAGATAGTACTAATCCTGGAAGACATTTTCCCTAAGACAGAATACAAAAAAAAAAAATCTGTAGAACTTCTACTGTCACGCAGCAAAAATTAGCCATCTCTGGTTGAGCTGTAAGAAGTATTTACAGGTAATGATAGAGAAAAAGGAATCTCATTAAATTCCAAAACAATACACATCTACAGAATAACAAATTTAGGCCCAGCAGTTACTCATGACCGTAAATATACAGTTTATAAAGACTCCATGCTTAAGGTCTGATCTATGAATACTTTGTTTAGGAAGATTAGGAAGTTTCTTCTGTTACAAAAAACACTGTAAATCAAGAAGGTGATAATTCTGACTTTAATTACTAAGAGAACTGTTGTAATGTAGGATAAAGAAAGTTTGCTGATAACCTGAAAAAGAAAATGATGAGCAGAATATGGAATCTGAGTTTATGGAGGACAAAGACTATTCCCTTAGCCATACCTGCTTATGCTTTCACCAATGGATTAACCAGTGAGAAAGACTGGAATTTATATCTAAACAACATTATTTATAACTTGGTTGCCATGTCAATAGAGATACATGGCCTGTAGATCTCCAGGCATTTCCCTTAATATTTGAATAAAAATAATGTAAGCCCCCATCAGACTTTGCCACAGGAAATCCAACTTTATTGTCTTTCCCTGTCCACATATTTCTAGGAATCCTCATGGAAATTACTAAACATTCCATAAACACAAGGGGGCTGTCCTTTGTCTGCTCAGCCACCTATCTCACTGCCCACATATGTTGACTGTCTCTCTCAAGCACACTTTGCCACCACATACCAGGAATCCAGGCTGCCACCATTCCCTCTGGATCACTTAACTCTAATTTAGACACGGGCCTCTCCGTAAATTTCAATCAGTCTAGATTTCACATGAGACTAGATTGTGAAATTTAACCAAGTTTTCCAAAAGCTTCAAGATCAGAGGAGGAAACTGACATTCAGAAAAGAAAAAAAAAGAAATTAAGTGGACTTAAGTTATGACCAGACTCCACAAGCCACTTCTGGAATATTTTACTTCTGAACCCGCGCTTTGTTAAGTTTTACAGGGTCACTTACGTCCAAATCTGGGGATATGACTCAACATGCCTCCCCACTCTAGAGTCCAGACCCTCCACCATGCTGGGGATCTCATGGAGGAAAGACTCTGCTTTCTTAAGTAAGAATCTTTAGAGATGCAATACAGATACCTCTTTACATCTTCATTTCTTTAAATGGTAAGTTTCTCTGCTTTAATTAGCATACTGAAAAAGTCCACTAGGCTATTTTTCCTAAAATAAAGGAAGCCTTCCCTCAAAGGTGAATTCAACAATATCTCAGCCTCATTATTATTTTTTTAAATGAGGGCAAGGAGTTTCAGTCTCAGCAAGAGCACACATTATGGCAAAAAATTTATTTTTCAATTTTGTTAAACGACAGAACTCAGTATACGACAGAATATCAGGTATTAAGGACAGTGGTCCCTGAGAGATGGGGAACAAATGAGAGATAGGAAACAAAACTTACCAGCTGGAAACAGTTTCCAGGTTGCTACACAAGCAGAGGAACACAAGTAGAGACCTGTGGTTTCCCTGAATTAGAAAACAGAACTGAGAGCTCAGGGAATCCGAGGTGGCTGGGGTTCCCAAGAGATAACCAGTACTAACCTAGACCCCTTAGTGCACACATAAGGGTCTGTATGATTTGATCCAATCATCTATCTCCAGTTCTATCCATTTGGGAATCTCCCCTCACAATGATCTGTCAAGCAAGTCAAACCTCGTGCAGTTCCCTGAGCATGTCTCTGTCTTTGCCTTCCACCACGGAAATCACTCACACTGCCCTGCTCTGAATATTCTGGTGTTCCCCTGGTGCAAGCTTAATGACCAAATCCTGACTGAAGCCCTACTACCTCAAAGAAGCCTTTTCTGAGATTCTATTTCTACCTCTGATTAGAACCCAAAATGTCCTCCCACTGGGCTCTTCCATAGCTGTGGTAGACTGAATAATGTCTCCCCCAAACATATCCACATCCCTATCTCCAGAACCTGTGGATATGGTACCTTTATGGTAAAGGGGAAGACATGGTTGAGGATCTTAAGGCAAGGAGATTATCCTTGATTATCTGGGTTGATTCCAATATAATCACAAGTCCTTAAAAGAGAGAGGTAGGAGGGCTGGAGTCAGGAAAGGCAATGATGATTAGAACAGGGGGTGAGGAATTTGGACATGCTACCTTGCTGGCTTTGAAGAAGGAGAGGGGGCTACAAGCAAAGGAATGCAGGCAGCTTCTAGAAGTAGAAAAGGAAAGAAAATGGGTTCTCTTCTAGACCTCCAGAAAAAAACACAGCCTGCCATCACTTTGACTTAAGGACTTCTGATCTCCAGAACTGTAAGAGAACACATCTGTGTTGTTTGTTACAGTAGAATAAGAAAGGGACAAAAAAGCCCACATCATTTCTCTCAGTGTCTCCCATATATTAATACCTGAATGCATTTCTTTGCTACTGTGTATCTCCTTGCTGGTAGGCTGTCGGCTGTTCTGAGTTGCCATGATCAGGGCACGTTATCTCTGAGCCCTCACCACTTAGCACAGAGCCTGGTGCATTAGGCACCCAGTAAATGCTTATGGAGTGAATGGCTAAGTAATGCAGTCAGAGAATGCCTATTCATATTCCTAACATTTAATCCAATTCCTTCAATTCCTTACTTCAGTCCCAGTGACTGAATGCCTTGAAGAGCCAATGAATTCTTATATTATTTTAACTTGGAAATGAAGTTTAACTTTCCAATACTGATCAGCAGTGTGTGTTTGGACTATCACTCCAGGACAGTTCTAAGTGAAGAACTGTCATGGGAAGAATCACAGAAAGCAGCATGTTGAAGCCTTGTTTTAATCTGCAGAAAACCTCCATAACACTGGTTTTACTACAGGAAGAAGACAGCAAAGAAGCTGTAATCTTCACTGATCTCAGCCTGAGTAAATAACCAATGCCTGAGAAAAGGAATCTGAAGTTTGGGTTGGGAGCTGGACTGGACAGCCTTCTAGTATTTTCTACCCCTAGATACCCTGACTGCCAAATTCCAGCCACCACTGCATGGCACGGACCCTGTCCCAAATGGTGGGAGTGACTCCCGGTCACCTTCTAGTCATTATGGCCACATCCAGGGCCTTGGTAATGCTTTCTGGTCAACCCTGTTTGGATCTGTGCATATACTATTCTATAAAAATATAATTTTTACAGTCAGGTTTAAGATGTGATTTAAAAAATGTCTGTTGTGGGTCGAATATAGTTTATAGGTTGATCTATGAATTGTGCCATCATTTAAAACAATTTGATGAGACATGACTTTGGGTTCCAAACAGACTCTTTAAATATCATGCTGCATATAGCTCAAATAGACTGAATTTCTAAGTAAATAAATACACCTATCACATAAAGTAAACAACTTTGGAAAAAGCCAATGTTTTTAATTCATCAGAAGCTCAAAATTTGGGCAGAATAAAATTTAAACCTGATCTTTATTTACAATTTACATTCTTCTAGTGATTTTGAAGCTAAAAAAGTATAGGGATCTCATGCCTTCTTTCCCTGGCAGTGACACCAAATAGCCACCCTGAAAGTATCTTGACAGGGGAACAGAGTCACAACTTACAGAGAGCAATAGGCAAACTGCTCCAGTGATTTCTCAGCCCTGGCATCTCTTGTTAACATCAGCCTTTTTCTCCCTTGTAATGCCAGACAAATTAAATGATCAGGGCTACTGCTTGTTACTGAACATCCAAAGGGATTAAATTTCAACGATTCAGCAATAGATGGGTACCACCAGAAGGAAAACTGCAAGCCAATAAAGAGTTAGGTTGAGTTTATGGCTCTATAGTGTACCGTCATCTAAGAGCGTGCAGTGATTTGCAAAACAAGAAAGCTGTAGGCAATGTAAGCCTTTGACACAGACACTTAAACAAGACCGACAACTAAATTCTTGCCTCACACCCTGTGATGATTCCATCATCATTCGGGTTTTTCTCCCCTCATGGCTTAGCTGGTAAACCCGCAGTAAAGTGACCCATCTCAGAAGTAAAACCATCCCAGTGGCTCTTGGCTCAAGAAAACCAAAAATGAAATCGCATGACATTTAGAGTAAACATTATGGATTTGCTTAAATAAAATTAATCAGTCTGCTATTTCAAGATTCCCAGTAGTTCTAACTCAATGAGAAAAAAGAAAACAGAAGGGGCCAGCAGCCTCTGTCTTTCATCGGATTATATGTAGGCAGCTGGCATGAGTCAAGCCATTTCTTTGTTGAGGGAGCTGTTAATCATCTGAAGAAGAAAAAGATGGTACAATTTTAAGTACTTTTCTACAACAACTACTTTTTTTATGTGTAGCTTCAGAAATTAGTTTTTGTTCTCTCCATTCTACACTGGTAATTTTTTCCCGAGCTCTCTAAGAAATAGTCACAGTGAAAAACAAAGCCTATGTTCTGGAATCTGTCTTGTTTTAATTTCCCATTTATGCCACTTACACTATAGATAATAGATTTGCCCTAGTTCCAATATGTCCTGCAATGATGAAAGTAAATAAAAATACCATTCAGCCTGACTTGCACCTGAACTTGAGCTAAAATATTCTAGACTTATGTGGTCCAAGAGAAATCACTACACTGTTTCTATGAGCAGATTTTTAGCCATTGATCATGTATGAAATCAATGATTTCCAAACATTTCAGTATAGAAGCAACCGTGGCAGAGCAAAAACCACTTCTCCTTCCCTATGATATCACTCCAAGGGGAACGTGATACTGCTTCTGACAGCCCGCCCCTGGCCATTTCTTACGCTGTGGAAATCGAGTGTTTTGGGCAGGGGGATAGCAGAGAAGAAAGCAGAATCGGACTTGGAGGCAAATTATCCCCTTTATTGAGGTTTTGTCTGCTTCCTCTTCTCTCCTTCACTTCAGTACAAAGCTGAGAGTAGGTACGACCCCATTGAAAATATTCTGTGACAACATGGGAGTCGGTAGTTGCAACACAATTAATTCTACCCAATGTCCTAAAGCCATATGGTCATTCTAGGCAAGAAGGCAATATCAACCATTTTCTCTTTTGTAGCTCCATTAATCATGCTATCTCATCTCCTCTTAGTGTATTAATTTCCTTAAATTCCAAATAACACGTGCTTCCTTTGGTATATTTTAGAAAGTGCAATGGAGTAAGCAAAACTTTAATTCGCTAACTTTCTCCAGAAGAGTCTCCCTCCCCATTTAGATCTAATCTTTTCCCTTCAGCTTCTCTCTTTACTCCCTTCCTACCTTTCATAAACATACCCTGAAGGTATGTATACTCTTCTTCTTACTTCTAAAATTTAAATTTTTGTATTTTTGGACTAGATCAAATTATAAACAGCTTATAAGAATTTTGAACCAGAGGGCTAATTGCACATATGTCAAATAATCTTATGATAAAGGAAACGATCCTGTCTTTTAAAGAGTTTTAATTATATAATTGTTTTAGACATTTGTCTGATATTTTCAGTTATAACATGTATGTTTTCAGTATCATGAAATCAAAAATTGAATTAAATGAATTCTTACTGAAAATAAGCTACCCACAGAACTGGGAGATATCAACAGGAAGCCTCCTATTTGAAATCTATTTATTTTTGTTTATAGCAAGACTTCGGGTTTTTCCAAATGTTGTATTATTCTTATTTCTAAAATACACATGCCACAACATTCTAATCTAAAGGCACATTTTATCTCAATTACTTTTATTATGAACTATATGCTGAAGAAGTACATCTGCACTTTGTATTCTCCTACTCTGTGTGCATAAATTGCAATGTGTCTAAGTCCTAAACATTTTCCCAGCCCACTCGGAGTAGCAATGTGAGAGTTTCTTTTGATGTATTTATGTTCACATGAACCATACATACTTTATTCTATATTTGCAAACAGGATAAAGTTTCTAATTCTGTTTTGATTTTTTCCACCTAAATCTTGATTAAAGGATGTAACACTTGTGTCAGGAGAAAACAGTGACTGAGTTACAACCTAGAAACATCTCCTCGATTTTCTACAAAGCAATGAAAAATGTCAGGAGAATTCAGTTTTATCGCTGGGTCTGCCCCTGACCAGCAAGGTTAACATTAAGGAAGTCATTTACCATCGAAGGGCCTAAGTCTCCTAAAATACCAAATAAGAGGGTTTATATGAAGCAGCAGTTTATCTCTTTCTATTGATGAGTTGTATTCCTTTTTATGTATATACCTTATTTTGTTTATCCCATCACCTGCTTATGGACATTTGGGTTACTTGAAGTTTTTATTCATTTGAATAATGTTACAAACTGTACAAATGTACCATCCTTTTGTGGACCTATGTTTTCATTTCTCTTGAATAAATAACTAGTAGAATTTCTGAATCATATATGTTTAACATTAAAATAAACTGCCAGTGCTCCAAAAGAAATGTACCTTTTTAAGTCCTAACTGCAATGTTTAAAAGTTCCAGTTGTTTCATATCTTTACTGGGACTAAGTAATGATGAGCTTTTGCATTTTAGCCATTCTAGGGGATGTAATGCACCCTTAGTTGTTAATTTTAATTTGCATTTACCTGATAACTATTGATACTGAACATCTTTTTTTAATGCTTATTGACAGTCATCATATAGGTATATTTTGTAAAGAGTGTGCTCAAATCTATTGTTCATTTTTTTAAATTGGATTGATTTCTTTTTACTGTTGAGTTATAAGAGTTGTCATATATATTTGGGATATATCTTTTGTGCAATATGTATCATGAATATTTCTATGAATCTGTGCTTTGCCTTTTAGTTTTCTTATCCAAGTTTTATCATTTTTTCCTTAATATTTAGTGCTTTTTCTGTTCTAAGACATTTTTGTATTCCCTAATGATGTGATGATATTCTTCTAAGAGTTTTATAGTTTTGATTTTACATTTAGGTGTACTAACCATTTTATGTGTGGTTTTGGTATAGTGTGAAGCAAAGGTCAAGGTTCATTATTTTCCATCCACTTATCTACCTGTTCCAGAACCATTCACTCCAAACAATATTCCTTCCCCTTTGAATACCTCAGCACCATTTTTGAAAATCAATTGATCATATATGTATAGGTCTATTTCAAGACTTCATATTCTATTCCTTTGGTCTCTATGTCAATCCTTAGCCAGCATCACACTGTCTTTATTATCATAACTTTATAGTAACTCCTTTAATCAGGAGCATAAGTTCTCTGCTTTAGCCCTTCTTCAAAATTGCCTTGGCAATCAAATATATTTATTTGATGCCATATAAATTTTAGAATTGGTTTGTCAGTTTCTAAAAAAAAAAATACAGTAGTATTTTGTTTGAGATCGAGTCAAATCTATAAACTAATTGGGCGAGAATTGACATCTTGATAAGATTGAGTCTCCCAATAAATAAACATGGTATATCCTTCCCTTTTTAGAGCTTCTTAAATTTCTTTCAGCAGTATTTTGTAGTTTACTGAGTATGAGTATAGATTTTGCACATATTTGTTAAATTATCCCTAAGTATATGATGCTGTTGATGTTATTGTAAATTTTATTTTCCCACTTATCTGTTGATAGTAGAAATGCTATCTATTTCTAAAGGTCTACTTATCCTGGACATTTCCTATAAATGGAATCTTATAATATGTGGTTTTTTGGTAACAGGCTTCATTAAGCATTATGTTTTCAAGTTGAATAATATTCTCTTTTATGGACATGCCACATTTTATTTTTCCATTTATCAATTATGTATTTACATTATTTGTACTTTTTGGATATGAACAATACTACTCAGAATAGCTGTACACAAGTTGTTGAGTGGACATATGTTTTCTCTTGGTTATATACCTCCTAGGAAAAAAATTCCTCTACCAAACACAAAGTAACTCTAAGTTTAGCCTTTTGATGAACTTCCAGACTGTTTTTCAAAGTGGCTGCACCATTTGATGTCCCACCACCAGTTTATGAGGTTCTAATTTCTCCAAGTCCTTGCCAAAATATATTATCTGTCTTTTTAAATTATAGTCATCCTAGTGGGTGTTAAAGGGTATCTCGTGATTTTGATTTGCATCTTTCATAGCTAATGATGTTGAGGATATATTCATCTACTTACTGACATTTGCATATTTTCTTTGGAAAAAACATCTATTCAGACCATTTGTTCATTTCTTAACTGAATCATTTCCTCTTAATATTTGAGTTGTACGAGTTATTTCTGTATACTGGATACTACCCTTCTTAGATATATGATTTGCAAAATATTTCTCCCATTCTGTAAGTTGTAATTTCACTTTCTTGATGATGTCCTTCAAATGACCACAGATTTTCATTTTGATAATGCCCAATATATCTATTTTTTTCTTTGGTTATATGGATTTTTGTTGCTATAGCTAAGAAACCATTACATCATGCAAGGTCATTAATATTTATGCCTATATTTTCTTCTAAAACTTTTAAAGTTTTAACTTTTATATTTAGGTCTTTGATCCACTTTGAATTAATTCTGATGTATGGTATAAGGTATCTGCCCACCTTCATTCTTTTGCATGTGGATATGTAATTGTCCTAACACCGTTTGTCAAAAGTCTGCTCTTTCTCTATTGAATTGTCTAGGTACCCTTGTTAAAAATCAACTGACCATAAATGAAAGGGCTTATTTCTGGACTCTCAGTTCAATTCCACTCATACATATGGCTAGTACCACACTATCTTGATTGCTATAGCTCTGAGGTATAGATGAAAAAAAGGCAAAGCTGTAAAACCATTAGTTGCATTTATTTGGGGCCTTAAGGGTTGCCATCTGGACACATAGATTTGGGAAGAAACCCAAATGTGTACTCCAAAGAAAGTAAAGCGTTTAAGGCTTTTAAAGGCAAAAGGGGAACTTGAAGGGGGCTTGCATGTGTTGTTTTGAGGAAATTTTTATTGGGTAAAGTTATTGTAACTTATGTTTAAATATATACATAATTGGTTGCTAAGGCTACTCACCAGATGAAAAGCCCACTTTGTTATAGGGAGCAAATGTCTGTCCAGGATGTTTATGGTTTGAGGGCATAAAAAATGGAATAAAAAGTTTAACCTCTTTCTGAGAACGGTCAGTTTCAGAGAAGACATACATAGACCCTGTTTTCTTAATGGCCCTCTAACTCTATTTCAGTTTACTGTCATTGTAATGAAGACTCCATTTTGTCTACATTATAATTGTTATTAACCTCAAGTCTTATGAATTTACTAAATTTGGTTACTTGTTCTAGTGTTTTTTGGTAGACTTTTGGGGATGTTTTACATATATGATTATGTCATGTGCAAATAAAGTTTTATTCCCTCCTTTCTAAACTGGATTCCATTTATTTATTTTTCTTGCTTGGCTAGAAAATCCAGTACAATTTGAAGTAGAAGTAATGAGAGTAAATAACCTTGTGTTGTTCTCAAACTTATGGGAAGAAACGTTCATTCTTTCATGATTAAGTTTGACATCAGCTGTAAGTTCTCTGTAGATGTCCCTTTATATCTTGCTGATGTTCTCTTTTATTCTTTATTTGCTGAGAGCTTTCATCATGAATTGCTGTTGTTATCAAAATAAGTCTATTCATTTAAAAAAAATACAATATTTTGCTTCCTATGAGCCAGGAAGTGTTCTAAAAAGCTTTACAAACAGTATCTCATTTATTCCTATCAAGCCTATCAACACAAAATACTATTGAACTAATAATGGACTACTCTTGTCCCCACCCACAGATAAAGACATGGGCATAGAGAGGTTAAGTAACTTGCCCAAATCACATGACTAGTCGGTAGCAAAGGTGGGATTTGAACCAAGAAAACCCGGCTCCAAAATCAGTGATGGTAACCACTATGCTATGTTGCTTATTTTCCTGATATTCCTCACAAATGGTGCAGATTTAATTAAACACAACCTAAAGACTGCCTTTTCTTTGGCAATGGGAGTAAGCAGTTGGATAAACCCACTCCATACATTAAACAAGATAGTGCATGGACAGAGGTAAGAAAAAAACAACTGATAAAGATACTGACAAATTTCAAGAAAGTAACTTAACAAAACACTTTTCTATATGTTTACTCAGTGTAATTCCAAATAATTAGTCTTTTAATATCCTTCTGCCTAATTGCTGTAACATATGGGCTGGACTCCAAAATTTCAGAAAATATTTTCCTACAGGAAGTGTCATGAGTAAGTGGTTATGTTCCCAGGAAAACACAAAAAAGGCCTCTGTAACTCATGGCGATGGTAGAGTGCACATTCAATTGGCCTTTGAAATCAACCTGCTTGACATTAAGATACATCCTCTCCTTTTGTGAACTGCATAGAACTGGACAAGTTATTCAACTGATTTGTCTATCAGTTTCCTCATCTATACCATTGGGATAATATTATTACTTATCTCAGAGCATTATTGGTATTTTTTTAATGTAAAGTGCACATGAAGTACTTCACACATTGCCAGTTGAAAAATGAAGTGAAAACATATGGTCACCCACAGTGATCTCATAGGCAAGGCAAGTGGTGCAGGCCGTAGAGGCCTCAAGTCAGCCAGGACAACTCATGCTGGGTTGTGAAGGTGCCATACAGCTGTTCTCACCTGTATGTTAAGATAATACTGAATGGAAGTCTGTTTTTCATGTCCTTTGTTGAATTCTTTAGGAGAATGCCTAACAAATCCTAATCCTCGCCTCCTCTCACACATAGATAGTATCAGAATGTGCACAGTACGTTCTTTTAAGACACCAAATCAGAGATATATGCTAGCCACATTGCTTGATGTATTTATTGATAAACGTAGCTTCGTAAAACGTAACTAACTTCTGTCCCTGTTGTAAAAAGGTTCATAAATTGTTTCCAGACAAAGGTCTTTGAAACAGTCTAATCAGAACTCTCTTTGACTGACTGTCCTCCTGGGTCATGGTCCTCAGTAAGACTGAATAAACTCTGTCTTTCTTAATACAACAGCTGTGTTTATTTCAGTCAACACTTGTGTATTTATTTAAGGTCAGTAACAATTATGCTTTTAAGCATATACCCGTAAAACAATATATTAATTGCACTAACTCAGTGATACCTACCCATAATTTCTTACACTGCTTCTATGGGAAAATTAATTCTGAATTCCAGACTGGGATGCCAGGGCCACAATTAACTTAAACATTGGAAGCTTCATTGGTGTCATTTCGGGGCAAGGTGAAGCTTTGAGCTACCAGCACTTTCTTGATTTTATCTTCTATATAATCATGAGATGATACTTCTTCAGGCCTTGTTTGTTTGTTTCCGCTGCTCCATCTTTTTGTGTGAGTACATCCTGAATCAACTCTTTGTAAATCATTTCCTATTGAAATTCCTTCTAAAGGAATGTCAAAAACATTTACAAGGGGCTCCCATTGAGTTATAACACACAGTAGACTCTCTATTGGTCATATCCTATCACCTATACGTTCTTACAACAGACCTTTATTCATTTGATATAATCCAGGAATGTATTCCATATATAGACCAGGAAACCAAGAGAAAAATAATGCCTTCACTTGAGAAAGAATCCTTTAAGAGCTGGCTTAGTTGTGGGGTGTTTTTCTCTCTCACATTTTTTTTTGGTTTTATTTATATTTCAGTTTCCAGTAGCTACAAAACTGTATTCAAAATACCCAAAGTGTTAAATCTTCTACAAAGACCAGCTGTCTGCCCAACTGCAATTTTTTAAATTAAGCTGCTTGGATTGGAGGATAGCAAAGAAAAAAAAAAAAAAAAGAATGTGGAGGAGGTTGGTTGAGTACATATGAAAGTGAAAGGATTTGCTTCTATTATAAGAAAACTGTTAATTTTTTCAAAATACTACAACGTTCAAACCTAAAAATGATTCCACATGTTATTTGTCTAGTCAGGGTGGTGGACAAAATAAGAAGGTCAATAACTCTGTATATTAATCCAGCTATACTTTTCCAAATAAACCCTGAATTACATGCTAATGTCTTTCTTGCCAAAATAATAAATATTTTCTTCATAAAAAGGTCACAAGAACCAGAGTACAGTTTTTACATAGGAAAAATTTTAAGCAAGCCTAATGGACTTGGGATACGATTGAATCTCCTGCCATATAGCTGGAATAAATATTAAATCTCAGCCATCAGTTTCATAATAGAAATCTCATTTCAACTTTAATTATATCTACTCTCTTGGTACCCTGATTATAAAAATTCAAGGAAAAAAATATTTAAAAATAAGTTGCCCTCACAAAAGGGTTTCAGTCCCTCTGGAAGGTAACATGGTTCAGGGCGCTAGCACAATGATTTATGGCTGACACGATGATCACTTTGCTGGGTGAAATTCTCATCTCATCTCTACCTTATTAAGGAAATCTGAAGCCAGTTTTTTTCTGCATGCGCTTTCTAGGGTAACTATTGATTTTGATACACTAAAGCATAATCTCTAAGTTTCTTATAGACACTGCCTTTAGAAAAGGGCAACATTTTGGGGAAATGCATGTTAATACGGGTGGTTGTTGCTTGAAGTTTAAAAAATATAATTGCTCTTGAAATGTGTTTATGTGATGCATGTGTGTATACACGTGTATGGGTGCACTTATATAGTTATCTATATATCTGTACTGATGATATGTATCTACATAGAAATAGAAATAGAAGAGAGAGAGAAAAGAAAAAATGACCCTGACTTCATACACAAACATTATTGGCATGTAATTAAATGTTCAAATGATCCAAACAATAAAATCAAATGTGTGGGAGAGAGTGACATGCTCCCACCAACTCAGTGAAGAAGGCTTTTCAGACACCTGTAGAGAGAACAGTATTATCTGGATGTGATCCTTCCATTATCCATATCTGCTAAAACCAGCTGCCTCATTTTATCACCTGAAAGACCCAAGCTTGTGTCAATCATGAACACTCGCAGTCCTTGGGCAGTGGAAATATTTCAGTTTATGTATGCCCTATGTCACATGCATGCCTGGCCTCCTCTCTTATATCTCATCTCCCCTGTCTATTCTGCCCAGCTTCTCCACCCCAAGGATTCCTGCATTAATGTCAAATAGTCCCACATAATCAAGTCCTCAAGTCACACTAAAGCTACCAACCAGGAAGATGCCAGCAAGTCCCAATTATCTTAGATCCCCAACTCTCCTGAGCACTTGACAGACAGGCAATACTCTCTCTTGCATAAAAGACTCTCTTTTGCAGTTTTACCTGAACTGTTTCCCTCCCCAACAAGAAAGGGTGAATAAGAGCAGATTCCTTCCTGGCAAATGGGTGGTGGTGGGGAGCAGCAGAGGTATTCAGAGGAAAAGAACTTTTGTCCTGTCATACAAACAATCTGAACCTAACCTGCTCACCATCAGTCCCTGGAAATGGAGCAACCAGAAGCTGCTCAGAGCAACTCTGTGATCACAAAGAATGTTTTCTAGTAACATTTTTTTCAACAGTGCATAATAATATGTTCCAAGGTGTCTATCCTAATTTTGTTTTTAGTTTGGTATTTGTACTCCTTGTGGTCTGAACAGCCAGAATCCCCATAGTTTTCTCCAAAATAAGTAAGAAACTGATTGTTGGTTGTTAATACCATCAATTATGTACTTTTCATTAGAATGAGAACTCATTTTAAGAGACTGTGCATCAATAGTATAGAACACTATGTTTATAAATGTACACAATTCATACACAATTTGAAGACATTTAATCACACAATAAAAATGACCACCTCTACAATAATGCTTATCTCTTCTCTTATACAAATAATGCTTATCTCTTCTCTTATATAAATTTGTAACACACTCACTATGTCTCTGCATGTCAACATTTTCCTGTATCCCAGCATATTTTCTTTTTTGAACGATTTTTTCATCTAGCCTTTCTCCTATCGACTTTGCTCATTAGACATAACGCTCATATGATTGATCAGTTTTCAGAGTTTAGTACATAGCTCACAGCTCTTCAAGGCTTCAGGACAACTTCCTATCAAAGCCTATTTAAATTTTCCTTGAGTTAACCTACTCACCGTTAGTTCTCTCTCAATTACAACGTCTCATGGAAAGAACCTATTTGCTTTTCTTATTAGCCTACTTTTCCCAGATTTCTTGCTTTACTTCATGACCAAAAAAGAGTAACTTCTAAACAGAGATAATGCTATTTCTTCACTGCAAGCCCTCTTAAATAATAGATAATTAATTTCAATCCATTCCTCTTCAATGAAGCATATAAACTTTCTAAAGATAGCATTTGTCACTTGCCAGGTTAACCATACATTTTGAACAAAAAAACCATTTGCTTTTCAACTTCCAGAAAAATGTTTGATGCAAAGAAACATTTGCTGGTTTTTGAAAGATTATGATTAATGATGGATTCAAACACACTGAAGGTTTAGATATAGAGAAAGAAATGAAATTGGTAGAAGAAAGATGCTTAGATGATGCAAATAGGTTGAAGAATAATATAAAAGGATTAGCAATCAGTGAATCAGCTTTTTATTAAAAATAAAAATTCATGAGATCGTGTATAAGCATTAAAGTACAGAAAGCTAATATTTGTTCATAAAGCCATCTCAATGAAAGCCAAATGCAGAATATTAAACTATTAGACTTATGAGGTAGATCAAAGGAGTTCATTTAATTCCTTAATAAATGGAAATGTACAAATATGCTCTGAAAGGGAAAAATATGCACTAAATGCCTCATAAAAGATACACTGGGTATTAAGACACAAGATTAGCAAATATACTTCGTAGGATGATTTTAATTAGCATAATAGGCTTTTTGTTTGTAGGTTTTCTATTGGTTTAGATATGATTTGTACTTCTCTACCCCCTGCATTCCCTTAGACATCAAGCCCAGCTGGTCTTTCTCAATATCTTTAATATATGTCCCTTTCTTTTAACTCCACAGGCACTATCCTAACACAAACGCTGTCACCTCATACCTGAATGCTGACAGTGGCCTCTTAAGTGACTGGTTTTTAATTTTTCTTCCATCAAACTCTTTCTACCTACCACTTTCAGAATAAAATCTCTTTGGTAACATTCCTTCCCTTTTCTAAAACCCTTTAGTGTTTCTCTGAGTCCCACTAAGTAACTTGTGAAAATGTCACCCATTGCTGAAGTCCCTCAGTGAACTGATGACAGCCAACCGTGTCTTCACTCACACCTCCTCTGTGCTGAAACAGAGCTGGGCTGCCTCTAGCCTGAAACAGACCTACAATGCCTAGTGTTCCCAGTCTTCCTGCCTTTGTTCATGTAATTGCCTCAGTATGGAACACACTTCCAACCTCCTCTATCCCTATCTGAATTCCACTCATCTTTTACAGACTTCTTAAATACACGTCGTCCCCTCCACAGGCTTGTTTTTTCATATTTCTGCAATTGAAAATTACTTCTGTTTTAAACAACAAGCCTCATTTTGGCACAAGTCAAAATTCTAATTTGCAATTGATCAGGTGCCTGGGGTTTGTCTGGGCCTGGCAATTTTTGTACTTTGTTCCTGCCACATGGTAGTGACATGCTGACTTGTTCAATGAATGGGTTACACAGAAGAGCTTAGTGGTAACTTAATAATGAGCCATGCTTTAACCCTCATAATCATAGCTGTCAAGCTTATAAAATAATTACCAAAACATATTATTGATACTCTCCATGCATTACTTATCGAGAAATGTAACAAATTTATGCATATCAAGTGCTTACCATAATGCCTAGTACATAAGTGCTAAAAAAATGTTAGTTGTTATTAGTATTAGCAGTAATTGTGTTAGCAGTATTTATAATAATAGTCTGTGTTAAAGCTTATGTCTCTCTTCATCTTTTTTGCATATGTTCCCAGTAGGTGGATTTAAAATGTACTTATGTATTTAAAAAGAGTTAAGAGGAAAATATCGAGCAAGTTAGGAGCCTGATAACTTCTAGAGAAGTTAGAAGTCCAATTTTCTAGTTTAACATGGGGTTCAGAACCTTCTCTCCTAAAGAGAGGCATCGTGTCTAGACATCTAGTTACCTGGTGGCACAAAGTACAAATTCATCATGTCCTTTGTTCTTTCTACCACACATCTCATTACCTTCCAGCTTGTCCTTATCTCTGTATTAATAACCTTTACTTTCTGACCCAGAACCATGAGGTACTGTTAAAGAATTGCTCTTGTACCAAATAAAGATGAGCTCCTAGAAAGTCTTGCCTCTGATTCACATGTGCTCAAACCAAGAAGTTTTCCTCACCTAAATTACAGCCTCTTTCTGGTGGATGGGCTGGTTGTACCCTAAGCTCCAAGATGTCACAATTAGGAATTTCAAAACTTCCAAAAAAGGACATTTTTCTCTGCAAGTTCAATGCTCTAAACTATAGAAGAAGCATCTGGGGGAGGCTAAGATGTCAGCACTCCAGGAACAGAAGAGAATCAGAAGAAAACAGGCTGGCAGGTGATGATGAACACAACCCAGCAAAGAGGAACCCACTTTACTCTCAGAATCCCGACTGGAAGAAATGAAGAGGAACTAGGGAAGTGGCAGCTCTCTGGTCTAAGGTTGGACAATGGATGATCTTCCCTCTTTAAATAGGCCCTTCATGGAGATTATTATGAAATGCTGCATTGCTTCAATTAATTGCCTCTGTTTTCTAATACTTCGATGAACTCACTTTCAAAAGAGGAAATAGATTATACTATGAAAAAAATCTGGATAAACAGGGAAGCTACTTTATAAGTATGTAATTACCCAACAATAAGTCACAGCCTGTAAGTCAGAGTGCCTCTAACACAAGCAACTGGCATTTAAAAAATGTCTACCTAAAACAATGTTGAGGGAGAGCAGGTAATATTTACCCAGCTCAACTTTATTTGCTCTTAAACATTTATTTTGCAGCCCAGATTAATTTGATAGACTTGAACAATGACACTGTCTGCCAGAAGAGTGGGCACTTGGGTATGACATGCTTCATTCAATGAATACAGATAACTATGATTTATAACAACCTACATACCAAATATCTAAAAAAAAACAGTTTAACTGAAAATCTTACATATCCATTTAGGGAGAGATTTTTTTAGCAACACTTGCATAGCACAGTGGAAAAATCAGAAAGCTCATCTTACCATTTAAAGGTGGTAAAGGTACATGATTTTAGGCATAACAGATCAGCCTCCTGGTGAACCATCTCCAAACACTGCAATTCAGGATAAGAGGTCCAAAGGTGACCATCATTGGCATAATTCATCTAACTTAAAGGTTTCAGAGTGTGACCATCCAGGGCCAATACAGATTCACAGCTCTGAAATCTAGCTTCCTTTTCCCAGTGAAAAGACTTTTCTGTCTTCAATAAAAGCAGATTGTTTCATATAATGGGTTCAAGGTCAAAATTTCAACAGTAGAATTTTAGAAATACTTCTTTGAAGAGAGTTTAATCTTGTTATTTGGAAATGTTAATTGTGAAACAATATCCCAAAGATACAGAAAAGCTAATTTTGTTTTCTTCTGTTGTCTTTTGTTTTTGAACCTGAAAGACTATCTATGTATCTATATACACATCTACCAACAAAAGTAAGGATTACAGACTGAGAAATAGTAACTGGCCAGAGATTTTGACTGCCTTTAGAGTCTTTGTAGGGCAACATCATTCTATAATATGAAGCATTGTTAGAAAACAAAGATGCTTTGGAAAACTGTGTATGAATAGCCTTAGTCAATTTGTCATATAATCTTAGATTCACATGACCTCTGGACATATCCATTTGGGGAAAGATTTTTTTGGGAAGAAAGACAATAAAGCACCAAGATAGAAGGTATTGGACAATTAAGGAATTGAAGAAGTGTTTTTAAGCACCTATATGTAAAAGCTTACATTAATTGGTGGCAAGTGGTACCTAGATGTATTATTAAACATTTTTCCTACCCTCAAGGAGCTTATAACCAAATGAGAGAAAAACATATTCAATACCAGTTTTAATACAAAATAAAAGAGTATAATACAATATTAAGAGAATTTAAAACAAAGCATAAAAGAGATATGCAATTTCCTTTTTAATATGAAAATGCCATGGAGTTTTAATTATCAGATTGGAATTTTTTAAGTTTGATTATATCAAGAGTTGAAAGGATAAAAGACATATTTGCACAATGATAATTATATGAAAAGTATTTCCCTATAGTCAGCCTAAAGGGGAAATTGGTGCTATATATTAAAATGAAAAAATATGCATTCCTTATGATCAGAAATTCCACATTTTAGTCTATCATCCGACGTAGAATTTTCTCATGGGTTTCATAAGATGTGAGCAGAAATGGTGATTGAAATATTCACTTTAATCAAAAGAAAAAAATAAAACCAACTTTATTGTAGATATAATTTATCCCACCAAGAGTATTATTCAACTGTGCATTTTGCTAACCCTATTTTATTTTGGGGAATCACCTCTTGCATAGGTGTTGATAACTTCAGACAATATTTGGGCTCATGTCAGGTAAATCTCTCTTGTTCAAAGTCTCTCTTTTGACCTTTGCTATTGAGCAGAGTGACGAGCATTCAAGAAAAATAAACTGAGGATCACTGACTTCACAAGTATCTTCTCTGATAAGACTGTCAATTGTTCCTGCTGCCTCAACCCTCAGAGATACACAGAATTTGATTTGGAAGTTTTCCAATAAATCATTTGAATACAGTGTCTTTTCTCAAATGCTGCCTAAATATGGTACCATCTTAGATGAAATATTCTGATATAAGATTGGTATGGAAAAAAGCAAAAGCTTTTCTGTATCCCACCAAGATATAATTATATAGATCCATTCTTAAATAAATAAAATTTATAAAATACATAGGATTAAAGCTAACAAGCAAACGAAAAAAACTAGGAGAGTAAAATTATAAAACTTTACCAAAGGACATAAGCTAACATTTCATTATCTATAGTGATATTCCGCATTCTGTATGGAGAGACCAAGTATTTATCTAAAATGCCCATTCTTCATTTAAAAAATGCATGATATTGATGTAATCCCAATTAAAAGGTCAGTAATTTTTAGTTGAACAGGTTAAGCTTATTTTAAAGATATACAGGGCAAAAAATATATGATCGAAGAGCTAAAAATCTTTTTAAAAGGATAATTACATGGCACTTGAAATGCAAAATATCAATATACATAAACAGTTTAAGAAATTTTAAGAGTGTTTGTATTGTAAAAATATGCAAATAATAGAAACAATGGAAGCCAATGAGCAGACTTGTATATTTATGAACTTAATTTTATGATACTTGTAACATTACCAGGTGGTGAAATAAAGTTTTGATGAGAAGTTTTGGACAATTTTGGAAAAACAAAGTTACATGCCTATCAAAAACCATGCCTCAAAATAAATTCCAGGTTTATTACAGAGTCAAAACCATATATATGCAAAGCATAATATAGATGCAAAGTAAATAAAGACAAAATTTGAAATAGAGGCTAGGAACAGATTGAAAAAGAATTTATTGCCAGGGAATTTCCATGTGTAAGCAACTGGGAATCATAAAAGTTTTTTGACAGAGGGAGAAGACCAAAGATGCTTCTTAACAAAGGAATTTGTTCAGCATATAAAGGATGGCGTAGAGCTGCAGTGGCAAGCCAGGTGTGGAGGGGACTGCCATGTACACAGCTGCTCAGTTTGGAGTCAAAAATATCAATTATGAAGTGGTTACAATAGTCCAGGAGAGAGAAAGGAAGACTACTTCAGTAACTATGGAAAGATGAGAATCATATCTGAGGATCCGAGAATTGTAAGAGAGCTAAGAAAACTAATACTTATGGAATGTGTGTATTTGTTGGAGATTCTAACTAGCTCATGGGCACACAAGAAGTAGGTTGCTAAGTCTGATCTCTCCAGTGCTGACCCTATGTTTTGTATGCCTCTATCTATCCCAAGTTGCCTCGCAAGTAACCTACCCTGAGGTGAGGTATAGTCACCCAGACTTATCCGGGTCAAAGCCTAAGACAGAAGGTCTCTGAGTGGGTATGTGCAGGAAAGGGTTAATTCTGCAGGTTGGGTTGCTCACACTAGGCAGTTTCCAAGAAAGGTTTGTTTGTATTCATGACTGGTCTTATATGAGTTCATGGAGATGACCTTGGAATATTCTGCTGGATAAAAGTGTTTTTGTATGGCTGAGGCCTTGGGCCATGCAGAAACACTTTGATCAGATAGTTTATGCTCAGAATGTGATTTATGATGAACGCCTGTTCTTACTTCTGATGGCAGGCAGCCGAGTAGCTGAGGTCAGAAACATGGATGCTGCTGCATACCTGTGTGACTGATCCTCAATAAAAACCCTGAACCTTAAGACTTGAGTGAACTTACATGGTTGGTAGCACTTTGCATGTTTTATCACCCTTCATTGCTGGGAATATGAAGCAAGTCCCCATGTAACTCCATTGGGAGGGACCATCTGGAAGGTTATGCCAGGTTTCTCCTGTACTTCTCCCCTTGTGAATTTTTCCTGTGCTGGTGTTATGCTGTAATCTTTCTCTGTAAAAAAAATTTAACAGTGAGCATACCAGCCTTGCTGGATCCTGTAAGTCTTTTCAGCAAATTGTTGAGATGAGGGTGTTCTTGGGGACCCCTGACCCAGACCAGTTTCCTTACGAAGGACTACTCTATCATAAGTGTTAATTGTGTTTTCCAGGATGGGCAGGGAAGGAAACTGAGAAAGAATCTGAGACAGAAGCAGAAGAATACATTGTTTTGGAAAATAAGTTGGGGTGGATGGATGGATGGATACATAGATAAATAGACTGAAATAGGTTGGAAATGAACCTCAAATATCACTGTCCTATGTGTGGGGAGCTATTATTTATTTGATCATCTAATATGACTGATTGGTAGATGGATAATGGATGGATAGATAGATAGACACAGAAAGATATAGGCAGATAGATGACTGACAGATAGGTAGACAGTTGGAAAAGGACAGAAGTTGATGTTCAAAGTGGGTAAAGAATGAAATTAGCTCATATGAGGGTATTTGAAAATCAGAGATAACCATAAAGGAAATAGTTTTGATAGAATGAGAAAAGGACCTGAAGAGGTTTTAAGAGTCACTAGGATATTAGGAAATAGGCCTTACATGTAAAGTATTCATACAACTTAGAGGGACAAAGGATAGAGGCCCGAGTTTGATGCAGTCATAGGAATAAGTTTTATTGGTTTGGTTTCAATAGGATGTGAATAGGATATGTGAGGTCAATTGTAAGACCTAAATACAACTTATGTTCTGTGCTTGTCTATGCAATTAACCCTTGCCACACAGTTTCTCTGGGCCCCAGTTATCTCATCTGTAATAAAAGGGGCTGATTCTACTAATATTTCCTTTGTCATGGGGTTATTGTGATGATAAAATGGTAAGGGTTTTTTTTTAATGTCATGGTAAAATCTAAAAGACTAAATACTTAAAATGCATTATATTTTACCTCCATTTTATGTATAAACAGGAAATATAATTAGGCAAAATGATAAATAAGAATCTAAAATACCTTGTTCTCTCTGTTTTCAGCTAATGGGTATTTAACAAGTACATATAGTAACGTATAAAAAACGTATCACTGTGGGGCACAGCTCTGCCATTGCTAGTAAATTTCTAGAGTTACAAAAGAAACACCAAGTTGTTGAGCTTTCTCATCTCCTATTATATATTATTAAACAGAGAAAATGATTGCAATTTAGGTTGCAAGTGAACTTCAAATATCACCATCCTGTGTTGGGGGAGCTACTATTTAAACCTCTATAAGGACACTACATACCAGATAAGAAGATTAATTCTAGATGATTATTTTCTAAGAAACAAAAGATTGCCATTTGATTTAGCCTTTGGGTCAATTTATTTTTCACAAAATCTGAACCATGACATTAGAAATAATTGGGTTGTGTATGAAATTTCAAACACATATCAGCAAGATTAAGTACCTTTTTTTTCTGAAGAGAAAGCAGTTAGCCTAGTTTACAGCTGAATTTTTACTTTTTTATGACAAAGGTTCTTCTCGTAGCTCTATAATAGATTCCCTCTCTGAAATGCCCCGGTTCCATAAACCTGAACTTTATGACCTCCTAACCTATGGAGTGGAACACAGAAGTCAGTAGGACAGAGATTATTGGACTCAGGATCCGTCATGTGAACTCAAGGGGAAAATGGTCTTAACCCTCAAAAGTTGGTTCTCAGAAGCTGCTTTATAAAACAAATCGGTCAATTTCAAACTGGCCTCATTGCAGGAGAACTTCTCTTTAGTTTTCACTATAACAATGAGCATGCTGTACTCCTGAAGTATCTTAAATCCGCCATGTTGTTTCTAATAAGGAAGATGGTGACACTGAGTCAGATGGGGGAGGTACACAAAGAAAACCTAGTAAGTGGAGGATGCGCAGGCAGTCCCACAGTGACGCAGCACAGTGTAAATCACGCTAATGCACTTCCTCCTCACACATTTTGAGACAGTCTTAAAACTGAGTAGCCCTTAAAGGGACAATTGTTAAAGAGACCCTTTCATAGTAACAGAAAGTAGCATTGCCAACATCTGTGGTCTCAAGAACCAATTATAACTCAAGAATAAATGCAAGGTCAAAACATATTTGTTTTGACTGGCTCTCACAGGTTGCAACAAATATTTTCTCTCTGAGAAAATGACTATTTCGCACATTTTAAACTCTTTTCCTGGATCCTAACAGTTATAGTGCACAAACCCATCTGAATAGGACACCTGTCTTTTAAAAATACAAGGATAGTTGCTTATTTAACATTAATGACTAATTACTCAAAACCTGGTGCATAGATTGAAGTTTGCTAGAGTTCATGTGTTTGGTTCATAGAGTTGGACTTTAAAATCAGACTATGGTTCTTTTCAGAAATTTGTTTTCACTTGTAAGGCAAAGACAAAAGAAAACCTGGCAGAGATAATTTTGAAATTAAAAACAGAATTTCCAAGTGTATATTCATGGTATGGTCACAGAGAAAGCCAGAATTGGCTTCATACTGACTGAACCTCAGCCCAATACCCTAAAGGAGAGAGGAGTCTCAAAAAAATCAGGTTTTGAAATCCTGCTGGAGTTCTGGCACAAACCGACTGTGGACTATAAATTGACACACAGCCTTGTCTATAGTTCATTGCTTTTAGAGAACTGCTAGCATGTTGATGAACAATTATTACATTGGTGGCAACTAACAAGTACTTTCTTGCTATTTTAAAACTCATGTATCTAGTTTATAGCTCTCTCTTCCTCCCTCCCGCCTGCTTACCCTCCCTTTCTCCTTCTTACCTGTCTTCCCTCCCCTTCCCTTCTTCCCTCCTTGAACAGCAAGGCTAAATGTATCAACTGAGAGCATTCTATGTCAGACAGGGCAGACTGACCATAAAATTGCTAATTGATACCTGCTGGTCTGGTGTGGTTAACTGACTTTGAGAGGTTGGGTTGTGGTACAATATTAAGCCAAACAGATTTGGAAGGCCTGTCAATTAGATACATATTTAGACTGTCTCTTAAGTGCATTTGTTTATTTAAACTTGATTCATAAATACTCCCCATGATTCTGGTCTATTAATGAAGACTGGTGCATTATCAAAGCCATGCCTTCAAAAATTAAGGGCACTTAATATTTATTTCTGATAAGATACTCGCTAAATCTCTAAATTTTGCCTTTCAATTTATGAATATCTCTATGTTCCTGTCAAAACAAAACCTAAATTACTGTGTGCATAAGAAGAGGAACAGCAATAAGAGTACACAGAGATGATTAGATTTTGAAGTCTGTAATTATTTTCTTACCATGCCCCCTTGTCCCCAACCAGAAACCAATAATGCTGAGAAGTACATTGTTTGTTTTTTATTTGCCAGTTAAGTCAGACTAGCTTTCTCCTCCTCAGAACCACTGCTTCCTGGATGGTATGACAATTGTATGCCCAATCCAATCTTATTCAAGTACTTGGAAAAGTATTACTGAGGTGGTCCGATTCTAGGGTCAGCAATCACTGTGTGTCTTGGACAAAGATATAGCCAGTCGTCACTGGTTCTGGGAAGTCCGTGCTATCTTTCTCTTAACTGCATTGCCATTAGTGTCCAAAGTAAGAGAACGATTATATTCATTTGATCACACATGACATAACGAACCATGTCAGCAAATGTGTACAGGATCACCAGAGAGCCTCCAAAATCTTCTCTGACCTTCAGTAGTTAAGAAAGTCGGTGCCTGGGAACCACTGGACGGGCAGGGACTGCATTTCCCAGCTGACCCTGAAGCTAGGTGTAGTCATGTGACTAGTGTTCATCACTGGAGAGGCTGCCGCATTGGTTTGTGCTACTTCTAGGCTGAAACCTGTTAGAGGTGATTGCACCTCCTCGATATGCTTTCCTCCCTTTGCTTCATGGAATGTTGATGAGAAGTGTGACCCTGGAAGAGGATCCACAGAAGATGGCAGAACCACTCTCAGACTGGGTCCCTGAATGACTGAGGAGAGCTGTGCCCCCTGTCAAACAATAATGGACAATTACACGAGAGAGAAATAAACTTTAAGTCACTGAATATTCTAGGTCTTTTTGTTATAGCAACCAGCATCGCATTCCCTAAAACTTCAAAAAACCTAATTCTTTGAAAGAAATCCCAAAACAGTAATGAGACAAATGCTGGTGAGGATTTGGAGCATCAGCAACTCCCATTCATTGCTGGTGGAAATCCAAAATGGTGCAGCCCTTTGGAGCACTGTTTGGTGTTTTCTTAAAAAAATTAAACATGCCATTGCTAGATGATCTAGCAATGAGGGTTTGTGGTATTTACCTAAATGAGTTGAAACATATCTACACAAAAACTTGCAAATTAACATTTATAACAGCTTTACTCATGGATGTCAAAACTTGGATATAACCAAGATACGCGTCAACAGGTGAACAGATAAGCAAACTGTAGTGTATCTACAGTTTATTACAGAATATTACAGTACTACAGTACTACAGAATATTATCCAGTGATAAAAGCAAATGAGCTATCATGTAATGAAAGGACATGGGAGAAACTTAAATGCTTATTGCTAAGTGAAAGACACATTATGAAAAAGCCACACACTGTATGATTACAGTTATATGACATTCTGGAAAGGAAAAGCCGTGAAGACTGCAGAACGATCAGTGGTTACCAGGGGTGCTGAGGAGGGAGGGGTGCATAGGTGGGGCATAGGGAATGTTTAGGGCTTGAAACTATTCTGTGTGAAACTCTAATGGGAAATTGGTGTCATCATGTCAAAAGCCATAAAGTGTAAAGTACAATGAGCTCTGACAAACTATGGCTTTTATTTAATCATGTAACAGTTTTGGCTCATCACCTGTAACAAATGTTGCTTATTAATACAAGATGTAAATAGTGAGAGTGGAGAAAGGCTAAGGGCTATATGGGAATTCTCTGTGCTTTCTGCTCATTTTTTCCATAACCCTAAAACTGCTCTAAAAGAAGACTATTCATTTAAAAATACATATATTTCCTTCTTTTCCTTTTCATCATTAATGCACTTATACAGGCATATGTACACACTCATGCACAACAGAGGGCTTGCTGAGGAGATGAGCAGCAGCATAACCATGGAACTTACATTCACAGAAAAAAATGATGAAAATGGAACAAGGGAAACATGAAAAGAGAGGGATTTGAACCCCCAGTAAAGGGAGGTGGGAGGTTACAACACTGTGTGCCGAGGCAGAAAAGAAGATTCAGAGCAGGATGTCCATGGCTGCCATCTCATTTTAGTCACTACTGTCAGCTCATCTGGGAGAGTGAGAAACCACCAGGGTATCAGACCTCTAAGACCTGCTAGATTTCTCAGGACCTCTTCAACAGACCTGCAGCCTAAGCCGCATGCCAGAACAACTTTACCAAGGCAATATTTAAATAATATTTATCAACTTGATTGTTTATGCTATAAGCACTACCACTGGTTTACATAATGTAGTAATCCCAATTTTAAAGATAAGGAACTTGAGTTAAAGAACTTGCCTAAAGGTATCCCATGAGTTCATAGCTTGTATTTCTTTCCTAGTGACTTGAACTCAGAATCCACAATCTTATCCAATATGTAAGTTTGCCTCCTGGACTCCGGAAAACTCTTGCTTAGCAAAACAATTCCTAGTTTCCATAGATCCCTCCCCCCGCCCTGCAACCCCGCTAGAAACCCTGAGTTTGCCTTCACCAGCCCCTTTGTCATTTGCTCATCATTCCTCTTGTTACAGGGTTAATCGCCTTAGTCCTTTCTCGAAAACACCGTTTGCCTAGAGCCACAGCCCTGCAGCTCGTGTTACTTCTTACATAGGAATGACAGGACCATCAACGCAGCACAGCCCTGAGTTAGCACTGCTTAAACCCGGCCTTAATGTAGGGTTTACAGACAACCCTCCTTGGAAATCATTTCACCAGATGGCCCTGCTCTCTCCCCCACCCTACAAACTACATCAGATACTCCAGCATTTCTTAAAGCTGTCAAGGTTTGGTACTGAATCTGAGCCTGGGTGCTTCGGAATCCACTAAAAGATAGGCCAGTCAAGGCTCAGGAAGGAAGTGGAGCCATCATTTGGACAGCCCATGACTTTCTATGGGGTCAAACTGCAGAGCTAAGATTGAGCAGCATGGAGAAAAGCTCCTGATGAGGCCCTGAATAACACAGAAAGGTTTATGGAAGACAAAGTGCAGAGTGTTTGCTTCTTGGAATTAACCAACCTAAGAATAAAGTAAACTTTGTTAGCTGTTGACCCAGATTTTTAGATGAAGAGACAATCTAATGGTGCCATGGGCTGGTTCTGGATGACGTGTGGTCTGCTTTTTGTTTTTAGATTTGTAGAGTTCTGTTTGGTTAGTTTTCAACATTTACAGTGGATTTTATAGCTTTTTAAATTTTTTTTTGTAATTCTCTCATTTTTTAAACAGGTCAGAGTTCATAGAGCAGACGGGTGGTTTTCCCTGATGTGGGTCAGTAAAAATAACCTTGAGAAGATATTGAATTCTATTAAAAAATTTTTAAAAACATATGTGTCTGTGTTCATATATTTATTGTTTTTCAGCAAAAGGACTTAAAAGAAATAATACATATCATAAATTCTCAAAATTACATAAATCTATAATTTTATTGCTGCAATCTCAGCATCTTAAAGGACCTGAGACAATAGGGGAGGAAAAGCTATGCAAAAGTTCCAGCACCAAGGGGAGCTCAGTAAATGGCACCTACTTTTAAATCAGAAATCTAAGGAGGATTTGGGGTTATTTTCAATGGTTCTGATCACAAACACAGTTTCACATCATTGGAGACTCATGGGAATAAGAGCTATTACTCCCAAAGTACAGTGATATTATCCATTGATGGCACTGATCCAGTCACTGTGAATGTGCAGTGTGCTGCTTCAATGTGTTAGCAGCCTGAGTTCCAGGACAGCAGCGTCCAAAGAGATTATCAGTCCAAGGGCTACATGGACACAGAATGGTGTCGATGAACTGGCACCCACATGGAACCAGAAGTATAGTCCTGATTTAATGGAATAAGCAGAAGCAAGAGCATCCGAAATTTCAGCACATCACCTCACTTGGTGTAAAATTTCTTCTAGGACAAATGCTAAACAGGGGAAATCGACTGTAGTGTCTATGTTGGGTGTTCTGAGATTCCATTTCCAATGTGATGGCTGGGAATTTCTTCCCATGCTAACAAACAGTTCTCTATCACCCCCTGGGTGTCTGAGAATTTAACTCAATTCTGATGTTTTGTACCCAGAGATAGCATCAGATTCCACAGGTTCAGGGTTCAGTCCTATAAACCTATTCCTTCTCTGCCATAAATGCCAGTTGCAAGTCTAAGTTGTTACCTGTGCATCTATAAATCAGAGATTCCCACAGCCTCCTCCTCTGGTTTAATTAGTTTGCTACAGTGCCTCACAGAACTCAGAGAAACATTTTACTTAAAAGTAAATCAGAAACATTTCTGATTTAAAAGTAGGTGCCATTTACTGAGCTCCCCTTGGTGTAGAAACTTTTGTATAGCATACCAGTTTATTAAATAAAGAATATATTCAAGAACAGCCAGATGCAACAGATGCATAGGGCTGGGTAGGGCACACAGGGCTTCTATGCCTTCTGCAGGCACAGCACTCTCCCAATCTCCATGTGCTCACCAACCAGAAAGCTCTCTGAAATATGTACTTTGGGATTTTATGGAGGCTTTATTATAAAAGAATGATTGATTAAGTCAATGGTGATTGACTTTCAACCTCTAGCCCACTCTTCTCCAGGGAGATCAGGTGGTGGGTCTGAAAATTCCACCACTCTAATAACTGGTTCCTACCCACCCTTAGGTGCTTTGCAGAAGTCACCTCATTAATATAGCAAAAGGCATCGTTATCACTCTCTGCACTTAGGAAACTTCAATGGTTTGGGAGTTGTGAGCCAAGGACTGTAGAAAATCAAACATAAATGAGAAATGTATTTTGGTCATTGAATGACCATATATATTTCTTATAAATCACAATACCACAGTGTCATTTTGTACTGGATCAAGATAGATAATTTAAGATAACTTCTAAAAAGCCATTATGTTGCTGATGGTGAGTATGTTTAGTTTGTTTTCAAGATCTGCTAATCATGCCCTTATTACAACTGAGGAAATTCTTAGATTTAGACCCCTGTAGATCAATTACTCCTTAATTTCTCAGCATATGTGGATTTAAAATCTAGAATTGGGAAGTTGGGGCTTCTGTTTTGTCACATTATCAATTAATAGTAAATACAGAGACAATGTTAGAGATCATCCCATTCAGAAAATAAATAGTAATACAAACCACAGAGTTAAAGCGAGCTACAGAGAAACATCACAGTCCTAGATCAGGCTAACCATCCTATACCGAGTTACTTCATTCAATAGCTTCAGAATTTAAAGGACACCAGGAATTATGGCCCATGAATGAGAGTTTAGGAAGCATGAGAAGCCCCTAAAAATGTCTGAAAGAGCCATTTGAAGTACACATCTGAACTAAATGAAGGAAACACTTAATCTTCCCTCAATGATGGGGTACAAACCTATTTCTGTTTTGAAAAATGAAACTGGTTCCTGATTTACATATGGTTACCAATTCGGAGTTGATTTCCAAAATAATAAATGCTACCTCATGATTTTTTTCCAGAATTTCAAAAGAATAAATTTTGTACCTATATTTGTGCACACAAGTGAATACTGTGTATAATATATAAACAATGACTATTTAGTATTTGCTGGTTTTCTGGTTTTACTTGTTAAAACCGGTTTCCACTCATAATTTGACATAGCAACACCTTGAAGAATCATAATAAAGGCATAATTTCTAGCCCAGTGCACAGATTTTCCAAGGAAGTGCACTAAACATACATAATTTCTGTATAAATTGTATGAAATGTGTATCTGCAGCACTGCAGGACTGGAAAAGACCCAGATTACCGATTCTTTGCTTCACTGCCTTTAATGCAAGTCATCTACCAAGGTAATGAGGTAGACGACAGAAAACTTAATATTAATTTTGTGTGGCCCATTCAAACCTTTTTCTCACAAAAAAAGGTTTAAGTGGTCGTACTTAAATTAATACCACTTCATCAGAAATAATCACTCTCTGGGTTCCATGTATGTTAAACCAGATGACTGTGGTACAAAAAAATGTCTTGCATTATCCAACATTAACCTTAGCCTAGAGCAAAACAATAAAGCATCTACTTGGTAAAGCCAAACTGCTTTTAGGAAATGCAGAAGTTGATTCTTTTTCAACAATTGATTTTTTATTATATTCCACAGTCAAGGACTCTTAGTGAATTTCAAGATTATCTGCAATACGTATTCTTAGAGGAAGACTGATTCACTTATAAAGGTGGTTTTGATATTATTTCTGTAAATGGACCTTGCTTTAATATCATCAATAAAAATAAATTGTGCATTTTCAATGATCTTAGCAAAAAACAGTAATAATGATGAAAGTGGTTTTTGTAGCACCATAAATACACTAATTATAATAGGAAAATATAAATATGGAATTAATTGTGGTGTTAGAAAATAGAATAGGAAGCAGAGTCCTTTTTACTTGTAATCATGTTTGTGCGCTTGACTTTTTCATTATTTGCTGAATGCCCCTTGCTTGTGTCATTTGATCCCTCTTTTTCCCATGCTGAACTTTCTTGTGTGTGAGCAGGGGGAGGAGCTGTGACACTCTAAAAATAAAATTTTAAAAAAAATCCCATTTCCTGCTCTAATATACCAATTTTATATCCTGTCTGCTACAGCTGAAGATCGGGCAGGACCTTTAATGAATTGTTTCTTCTCCAGAAGGCAATATCTGCTATGCTGACACTTCAGAAAACAGCTTCTGGTACATTAGTGGGTCCTTAACCCTGAACTGCAAAAGTAAATGTCTAACATGGAAGCGACCTACTGCCCTGGGAACTGCGGCCCTTTATGAGAGAGACACTGAATGGTTGTCTGGGATTAACTTGAGCCAATGCAACTCTTGAGCCCCTTCTTGCCTGTCACTCATTATTTTCTAGCAAAAATTGATTGATAATAAAATTAGTTTTTTAAAAAAAATCCTACCATTAATTTAATAATGTAAAAGTGTTATTATTCCTGCCCTCTCCCATCCAACATTGTGCCATTTCCCCAGTTACTGTAGTTCATTAGCAGCTCTGCTGGTATAAATTTTTTTAGATAAGTTCACCTTTCTCAAGGAGCAAATGAAAAGGGCAAAGCATGACAATTTCTCATTTTATAAAGGGAAATTTATTCAAGACTTTTTTTCCCCATTTATCACTGAAGACACATTACAATTAAATGCCTTCATTTGCACATAAGTAGCCTACAAACTCTTTTTTTAACTCCCCAGGTATTTGCAGCGTGTTTCTTTCTAGCTATTTTATGTCTCCTTTTTACTCCCTTCATCTATTAAGCAGTCTGATTCAGAACCTGCATTAAGAACTTCAGTAATGACAAAAGGGCTGCTGTAGAATGATTTTCATGAAATCCTGCATGGGGAAGCAAACTCCAAGTAAGAGAAGAATCAAAGGGATCAGTAAATATCTATGTATTTCTTCTCCCTGATTGCCACTACAATGATTAATTCAAAAATCATTTTTTATGACAATGTTGACAGAAAATAGGAAACTAAAACTTAGGAGAAAGAAGTCCATTTCTAAATGATCTAATATGTCTTTGGTTGAAAGTGATACATTCATTTTCATTAGAAGTGAAAAATCCTATCGCCTAAGTATTTTGGAAGCCCATGTAGAATGTTCCATTACATTGTATGCATTCTCCTTTCATTTATACAGATATGATTGCATTTGCTCCTGGAATTAAAAAGAAGCTGTCATGATATTTTTCATTATATTAATAACTAGTATGTTTGTAGCTGCCCCTTAGAGACCTACAGCATACATATATTTCTTTTCTGATTTATTTCACTCTATAACATAAATATTTCAATTTTACCACTCAGTTTCCCAAATGGAATTATGTGTACCAATCACTGTGCAGTATAAAGATGTAGGCTGAGAAGCTGGAAACATGGATTCTAATTCAGGTCTTTTTGACCTTGAACAAAACTAATAACTTCCCTGGGTTCCCATATCCTGAGAAGCTCTATACAAATATGAGTGTTGTTATTATTACACATTTTCTATAAAGTGAAAGTGTTGAACTAAATGAGCTCTCTGAGGTTATTTCTATCTCAAAGTCTATGACTGTCTACTCAAATATAAACAGTTTTCCATTATTTCAATTGATTTCAAACATGAGCATGCACAAGAACAATTACCTTATACAAATCACTAAATAGACAATATATTCCATATCACAGAAAATATTCTGAATATTAATATTCAACATGAGTGCAGAATCTGATTTGCATTTCTTTCTTGATAAGAAGATGAAGGTTATTTCCATAGGTCATTTGAAAGGCAATTTTCTCTAGATTTTCAGTAAAGGCATAATTTTACACACAGCTTGAACTGTAGGTCAACTTTCTAAAGGTAATAAGTAGAAAAATTGATTTTTCAAAGAGAAAATCCTTATATTCTAACTTTATAAAGTTCAATTTTCTTGCTGGGTTTTCCTTATATTTCTTAATTAAACAGTAGTTTGCAAACTTTTGAAAACTATAAAAGCCTTTCTTTAAACAAACTCAAGTTACATGAAAGAATGGTAATTAAATGGGTATGAGACAGACCACCACACACCCCAGACAAATTTACAATCAAATGTCCCCAAAATCTTCTCCAAAGTTCATGAATATATAAGGGATCAGTGAAATTGAAGAAGAAAGATTTTGGTAGGGAAATTTGGTAGGGATCTTTCATGGATCCTTGCCTGTCTCCTTCCCTGTGGAAGACAGAAGGAAGGGGCTCTTGCAGCCCCTTTGCATTAAGGGAAGCTATGTGATTCCTTCAGGGAAATTGAAAATATTGGCCTTGTGTATTCTGAAATGTTAAAGAGCACAGGCACTAATGTCTATCATCTATGAAAACTAAAGCAGCTAAGAACTTGCAACTCACCATCAAACAAGAAAATTTAGAGAACGAGCTAGGAGCTGACTAGTCCTCAGTGAGAGCCAGGAGCTTATGGTCTGTATTAGGATCAATTTGCTGCTGTGCTGGGCTCAGTTCTGATTTAGTCTGAAATAGGCACATGAGTTTCCCATGGGAGAGATGATCATAGGAAGACTAAAACAACAAAAGACCTCAGCAGAGACAACCTAAATGTCTACCACCAAATTCCAAGAGCTAAGACACTAATCCAAAGATAACACAAGGAATAAAGTCAAATATTAGGTCAGCTCTCCAGTCAAGGAATCTGCAAGGGACCTATGAAGAATCAATGAGAATTCCCCAGGAGAGAAATAGTCAGGTTTAATTTTCATCCAGGTCAACTAAAAATTTCAGCGTCAGCTGTCACTGTAAACAAATTCAGTGGTTTTACCAATATTTTGAATTTCACAATCTAAAAAATGAATTAAAACCATGTTTGCAACTTAAAGTGGTATTAGGAGTGACCTGCTTATTATTTAAAAGAGAGCAGAAAAGTCAAGATTAACTAGAGTTGCCCTCTAGCTTCAAGTGAAGTAGATTATCCTATTAAACCAAACTTAAAGAAAATGGAAGATAAAATTAAAATTGTATTTTAATTGTTCATGACCCTTGCTTGTTCAGGCCCCTGCCCGCTGTCTTAATCCAACTCCTCTGAATATTTCCAATGTATTTCACTTCCCACCATAGATGACTTGAACACCATGTTGTATATCATCATCACTATAAAAAAAGACATTTAAATGTCCAAAGTCAATGAAATTCATTCTCACGTGACTATCCAAAATGAAAAATGTCACAACAGAATTTTTAAATCAGTGTATAAACTTAATAGTTAGATTTGAATTCATGTTTACAGACTTAAATAGAATTTCTAGATACTCTGGGAAGATTGAAACCAGAAAGCTTTCCCATGACTAAGATGTGTGGTATGTCCCCAAATCAGTCCATTTACCCTCAGCAAAATTAGGTAAAAGGAAAAACTTGTTGCAAGGCAAAGATGTTGACTTTTAGATGGGATAGAAGGGAAAATTATAGATTTGTGGTAAGAAGATATATTACACACAAATAAAAGTGCAAAAGGTAAGACTTCAAACTAGAAACAAAATCAAACCAACAAAAATCACAGATTATTTAAGACAGAGAATGGGTTTGTGAAGTTTAACTAATGAAATTTTCTTTACTGGTCACAACTGTGACATATTTAATTCCATTTATATAAGGTAAGGAATCATCCAAGCTAACAGTCAAGCATATCTTATGGGGGGAAAAAAAAATCTATAAGAAGAAAAACACCATAAACTCAAGTTCTGATTTATCTTTGGTCTCCTCAAATATTTTAGAGATACATTTAGAAAGTAGCTGATGGAAATCAGTGAGAAATTAAAATGTTATGTAGTGTTTAACTGCACATGTATTTCTCAATTTTTTTCCAAGATAAGCTTGTTACATACGTTGTCTCTATTTGTATTCAGAATTAGAGAATTTAGCCAATAACACAAGAAATGGACTCTGCAGCTATTCATAAATAGGTAAATAACACATTTTAATTGACTTTAAACAATAAAGAAGTTTGATGGATTCAAAGGCTAAAATGGTACAAGATGAAATGTTTTATACTAAAACAAATAAGACTCATTATTTTTTATATTTGATACAATCTTAATGTGATATCTATATTTGCTCTCTAAAAAACACTTGTAAATGGAATAAAGTAAAAAAAAAGAAAAGAAAAAAAATTGAGAGAATAAAACAAAGAAGAATCTCAAATGGTTTTAAGATTTGTTTGAAAACAAATTCATTGAAAATATGATCAGCCATGTAGGGCTTTGATTAGATGAGATACAATTAAGAGGAGATTAAGGTTAAAAATCCTACAGCAATAGAGTTGGAAGTCAAAGGTACACTAACTACTTATATGTGAATTTAGACTCTTTGGAAGTTATCTAGATTGTCAGCTCAATGGAACTGTCAAGACCAGCACCTGGTAAAATGTTAACTCCAAAAATGTACCAAAAATAGTTATCAAAATTGATTTAGCTTATTTACTAGGTAAACTACTATATGGAATATACTCACACATACAGACACACACACACAATCAACATATAAATGTGCACATTCAGGCCTACACAGACACATAGACACTGACATATACACACTAGAGACTTGTATTCCCTTAGGGAGGGGACTTCACCACTAGTCAGACATTTCAGGTTCAGCAGGAGAACTTCGTTTCTTCACTTAATCTTACCCTGTATTTTAATTCCATATATTGTGAATGAAGCAATATTCATGTAGTTCCAATTCACTTAAACTTGACTAATCAAAATATTGCTTACATATACTTCTAGATATGCAAGAAACTGAGAAATTTTCCCTAAGCTTTTTTTTTTTTTTATAATTGAAAATTACACTTTGGTATAAGAAAGCCCACTTGAATCTCAAAAGGTTTGTACTCAGGTCTAAACTGAGCAGTTCAAAGGCAGTTCAAACAGAAAATCTATTTTGTAGTGCATTACTAATGTTAAAGAATTTATTCTCTATTAAATTACTCAAGGATAATGTACACTTTAAAAATGTTGGAACAGATACTGAGACTACAGATTTAATGGTTTACCAAAGATATTGCAATCTAGCTGGTAAATAACATGCACTTTATATTGGTAAAAAACTTGGGTATCATGCACACCGATGAGCTTGCAGCCCCTGTGGAAACACTGAAATCTGTTAGGCAACACTGAGTTGGTATTTGCAAGGAAGTTTTTTCTCCCTTTTAAAAAATGTTAATTTTACAAACCCAAAAAGCCCTGAATCCAAACACTTAAGTACATAAAAATAATGATTCTGTTTACAACTTGTAGCTATGAATTTCTAAATAAAATTCAGATGCATCTGTTTTCTAAAGGATATAAAGGTGTTTCCATTATTTTATGCTTATTAAGTTGTAATAGCAGGCATCAAATGCTATAGGCAAGTAACAGAGCTGACTATGCTAAACCATTAACTCATTATTTCTGGTACAGAATATGTTTAAAAAAGTTTTCCTCCCACAGACTTATTCCATCTTATAGAATGTCTGAACTCTGAGGTCATAGACTGGTACTCTTTACACGAAATTCACTCCCAGACATAGTCTCTATGGCCTCCATGGTGATATAATATTTATTGATTGCCAATACTTAAAAATTAGGAGCTTTTACAAAGAAAAAAACTTTAGATTTCAATGTTTTTTGAAAAATTGGTAGGTCTAGCAATATGTGGGTTTTATTTTAGACAAATAAGCAGCAGAAACTGAGCAGAGATAAAATTCAGATGCATCTGTTTTCTAAAGGATATAAAGGTGTTTCCATTATTTTATGCTTATTAAGTTGTAATAGGCATCAAATGCTATAGGGAAGTAACAGAGCTGACTATGCTAAACCATTAAGTCATTATTTCTGGTACAGAATATGTTTAAAAAAATTTCTACATTCTACAAAGCTCTCTTTCTACAAAGTCATTTTCTCTCCACCACTATAGTCACCACCATTCCCTATTATATTTCAGTTATTAAGGTGAATATGTTACTCTTTTTTTACAAGTCTTGGGTATTGTCTTTTTTACCTTAAAACCTTCTCACTATACTTATTTATATTATTGCCTGCTCCCTATGAGGTCTATTTAAGACCTCTGTTTTATCTATTCATTCTCTTTCCATGAAATCCATACAACCTTCTGTATGACCACTTAATGTTTTCACTACTCAAAAAATCTTTAGCATTGGCTGACCTGCATTATTATATGTCTTATATATTTTCTCTCTCCCCCAATAAACTGTAAGCACTAGGGAAAAAGGAATTAAGCCTTATCAGGTTTTTTTATCTCCAGCTTTCAAAATATATCTAAAATATATTTGATTCTTAAGAAATGTTTTGTTGACACTATTATGGGTGGTACTGTTAATGGTGAAACTCAAATTCTGCTTCAGTCATCATTTCTAACAATTTTCTCAGACTCTTGAGGTGATACGGATGGTAGTATTGACTACCTAGAAATATGAGGTCTTCAGAAAAAAGACAAGTAGAGTAGAATAATGCCCATTTGAGAATATAAATATGCTTGACTTACACAAAGCATTTTGTATTTAAAATAATGAGACTATCTCAAACACCTAAAATAAAACTGATGTTCTATAGCCTTACACTTTACACAGAAAAACCTGGTCAATTAGATTTCCACCTTGTGCCCTGTTCAAACAAACAACATATATGAAGCAAATGTCTTCAGACACTAAGCAACAGGCAACACGGATTTGCGATGCTTGAGAAAAAGAAAAGATACAAAGTAGATCTCCACAAGAATTCTGGTTCCCTGCTAGGGAGCACTTCCTGCCACACAGTAGGAAGGTAGAGCCCAAATAGACCATCAATTTACTGAGTTGAGGAAGCAGAAATCAGAGGTTATGGCCTTGGTTTAGGACAGGTGGTAAACCAACCAGGAGGTCACGGAAATGAGAGATTAATAGAAGAGCTGAGATAACGAACTTGCCACACATCTGTCTGAACAATAAACTATACTCGAGTGTGGGAAACTCAACAAAGCCCAACATTAAAGCTTGAGAAGTTACAGAGACTTTCAATATGTTCCTCAGTTCACACACAGCCTGGGTAGCAGAAAGGAAAAGCATCATGGACTGAGCATCCATAACATTTACCAAACCCTGTGGCAGAGCACTAAACCACACAGCTGCAGAGGACAGCTCTCGGAAGGCAGGGAAAAAATTGAGAAGAGATATCAGCAGCTATACATCACTACGGGGAAATAGATTCTGCCATTAAAGTAAAGGCAGATTAATGAAACAAACAAAAACTTACAGAAAAATGAAAACAGAATCCAGAGTTGCAGCAACATACTATTGACAGTTGTTTTCAATCAAAAAGTAATAAATGTGACCCACATACATACTCAGGAAATAAATCAGTCCATCCATCTTTGCTTTCTGAGCTCAGTGAAACCACTTTGGATGAGAATTTAAAGAGCTACTCTAAATATGTTCAAAAAGCATGCTATCACTGAGTCAACAAATAGAGGATATCAACAGAGAAACTCAAACTATACAAAGAACCAAATGAAAATTCAAGAGCTGAAAAGTAAAATAACTGAAATGAAAGTTTCACTAGATGTACCCAAGGACAGATTTGGGATGGCAGAAGTAAGAAACAGTGCTCTCAAATAGAAAATCTTAAGATTATCCAATCCAAAGCAACAAAATAATCTTGAGAATAAGAAAAAAGCACCACACATCACATACAGAGGAATAATAATATGACTAATTGGCTTCTAATCAGAAACACTGTAGACTAAAAGGCATGAATAATGTAGTTAACGATTTAAAAGATGAAAAGTATCAACCAAGAATTATATATCTAGTAAAACTATCCTTTAAAAATAAAAGTGAAAACATCTATGTATATATGTTTTTGTGCATATATATTTTTTCATCTCTTATGCTTTTTAATAATCATGTAACTGTTTAAAGCCCAACTATAATATTATAGTGTCAGGTTCATAACACCAAGATGAGGGAACAAATTGAGCTGTTTTTGTGAAATTGATTATTTTACTGGAATTAAATCAGTATTAATTTGTGGTGAACAGTGATAATTTAAATATGTATATTAAAATCCCTAGAGCAATCACTAAAATGTTAGTTCATAAAAACATTAAAAATATTGCTACATGTTAACAAAGAAACTTAGATGATAAGCTAATTGTTTAATATATTTTTAATAAGATTATTTAATAGAATTTCTTTAAAACACATTAGATCAGTAGAATATACTTATGAAATAAACAGAAAAAATAGCAGCATGACAGGCCTAGTCTCAACAATATCAGTAATATCATTAAATTTGTATTGATTAAACATTCAAATTAAAAGGCAGAGATTGTTAGAGTGGATTGAAAACAAGCAATATCCTTTGCTACCTACAAGACATGGACTTTAAATTCAAATACAAATTCAAATTCGAACTCAAATTCAAATTCAAATAGGTTGAAAGGCAAAGGACAGAGAAAGTATACCATACAAACAAGAACGGTTAGAGCTGATGTGGCTATTGCTTAAAATTGATATAAAAACAAGGACTATTCCTAAAGACAAATGGACCATATCATAATGATAAATAACGTTTCAGCATTTTGGTATAAAAAACATTCTTAAATATATATTCACTTACCAACAAATGCCCAAGATATGTGAAACAAAATTTAAACAATTAAGAGTATGGACAATGTAAAGATTAGAGTTGTAGGTTTCAAGACTTCTGTCTCAGTAATTGACAGAACAAGTAGACAGAAAATCAGTAAGGATATACAATGAAACAACTCTATCAACCAATGTAACATAGCTGACATATAGAACACTCTATCCAATAATAGCAGAACACACAGCTTTTCCAAGTGCAAATAAAAACTTAGCACATGTGAGGGTAAACCACAGATTAGACTCTAAAAGAGTTTCAATATATTTAAGAGAATTGAAATCATATAAATATTTTTTCTGACCACACCAGAATTAAATTAGAAATCAAAAACAGAAAGAAGTTAAGCAAATCCTAAAATAGAGCAAACAAAAAATCAATATATTTCTAAATAACCCATGGCTCAAAGAAAAAATTAGATATTATGGAAAGCAAGATGGAGGTTTCTCAAAAAATTTAAAATAAAACTACCACCTAATCCAGCAATATCAATTTGAGGCATATATCTAAAGGAAATGAAATAACTATATTGAAGGGTATCAGCCCTCCCATGTTCACTGCAGCATTATTTACAATAACTAAGACATGAAACAACATAAGTGATGACAGGTAAATGGATAAAGAAATTGTAGTATACATATGCAATGGATTATTATTCAGGCATGAAAAAAGAATGAAATCCTGATATTTGTGACAACATGGATGGGTGTGGAGGACATTATGTAAATTAAAATAAGCCAGACACATAGTAATATGTAACATTTAAAGGGTTAAAATATTTAATGGTATTAAGTGACAATTTATTCTAAACTGATAGAGCCAGCAAATTTAAACAAAATCATAGCAAGATTTTTCATAAAAATTGAAAAGCAGATTCTAAAAGCAGAATCAAGAATAGCCAAAATAATTTTGAAAAGAAAAGTTGGAGGACTTATACTACTGAGTTCAAAACCAGTATAAATCTACAGTAATCAAAACGGTGTGGTATTGGCTTAAGGATGGGCATATAAATCAATTAAAGGTAATAGTGCATTTTTAGGTATACTCACACATACAAGATCAAAAATTCAAACAAGCAGCCAAAGTAATTCAATGGAAAATAATAATATTTTCAATAATTGGTGCTGGAAAAATTAGATACTCATGTACAAAAATAAATAAATAAATGCAAACAACAAACAAACCCAAAAAACTGAATCTCAATTTTAACACCAGGGCACAACTAAAAATTTCCTAAAAATGGGTCATAGGGCTAGTTGAAAAGCTTAGAACTAAAAACGTTGTACAAGAAAACTTAGTAGAAAATTGTATGACTTGGTTAGGTAACGATTTCTTAGCATATAAAAAGCAGGAACCTTTTGAATAACTGATCATTTGAACTTATTCAAAGTTGAAATTTTTGCTCTGGAAAAGTCACCATTAATAAAATGAAAAGGTGAGCCACAGACTGAGAACATTTTCAAAAAATATATTTAACAGAGCGATTTTTATCCAAAAAAAAAGAAAAAAACATACAACTAAATAATAAAGAGACCAAAAATCACAATAAAAATTGGACAAATGATTTGAATAGACACTTCATCAAAGAAGGTATACAAACAGCTAAAGCACATGAAAATATGTTCAACCTCATTAGTCATTAGGGACATGTGAATTAAAATGACAATGAGATATCTCTATATATCACTAGAATGGCTAAAATTCAAATGACTAACATTATCAAATGTTGACAAAGATGTTGAAAAACTGTTACACCCATACAATGATGTATGGAATGTAAAATGGTGGAGTTGCATTGGAAAAAATTCTAGAATTTCTATTTAAAGTTAAATGAACACCTTACAACACAACCCAGCAATTCCATTCCTAGGTATCTACCCAAGAGAAATAAAACATTTATTCACACAAAGTCTTATAAGTATTCATAGAAAAAATAAAAATAACAGCTAAAAACTAGAAACAATCCAAATGTTCAACAGGTGAACAAACTGTTACATTCAAACAAGAGAACACTACTTATCAATAAAAAAAAAATGAAGTACTGATACACATCACAACATGCACTTAACAGCAAAATCATCATGGTAAGTAAAAGAAGTCAGAGATTTACAAAAGAAAACTGTACATTATACAAATCTGTTTATATGAAATTTCTAAAAAGGCAAGATTATAATAATAGGAAACAAATCAGTGGTTGCTTGAGTTCAGAAGTAGGAGAGAAAGGTTGATTGTAAAGGGACATGAGATAATTTTATGTTGATGGAAGTATTCCAGATCTTTTATACCATTGTAAAACTGTATGAATTTACTAAAATTCACTGTGCACTTGAAATGGATGATTTTTATGGCATATAAATTATGCTTCAGTAAGACTGTTTAAAAGTTCATGTGGAAAATACAAAAAAAAATTCTGAATGTGTCAACACCTAATAAGAAGGCTTCAAAATACATGAAGTATATACTGACAGACCTAAAGGGAGAAATAGAGCCACATTCACAACTGAGGGTATTAATTAACTCCTCTTCTTCATATTGATCGATTTTGGGAACAAAAAGATGAGTAAGGATATACAAGATTTGATGGGGTGTCAATTACATAGTCTTTACATTTCTCAAATTAAATTGTGCACTTAAGATCTGTGCATTTTATTATATTTACATTAACAATGAAAGCCTGACCCATTCAATAGTGCAATAGAGAGAGAGGACCAAAAGAACCAGACAAAAACGATTAGTAAAGAGGTTAAATTAATGGTAAGAGTAACATGTCACAAGACAGAAAAAGAAGAAAAAATGAAACGAGATAAATAAACTTTCTGAGATTCCTTTCTTTGTCACAGCCATGAAGTGTCCATATAGTATAAACCATTCATGGCATTAGTAAAATTTCTATGACTGAAAATTACTTTTTTGAAAATATCACTTGAAAAGATCATAGATTTGACTTCAAAAGCAAACCAAAAATATGGTATTACAAAATAAATAAACCCCTTTATAAATGGATGCCAAATGGTACACTGAGAAAGATATATTTGAATCAACATAGCAAAGTATTAGTTCCTTAATATATAATGAACTCTTTAAAAAAAATCAATGAGAAAAAAATTAACAACTCTGATAAAAACTGTAAAAAAGATGATGTGCAATACCCAGTGGAAACAAAAATTTGCCCAGTTAATACATGAAAAGATACTCATCTCATCAGTAATCAAAAATAAAATTAAAATAGAACTGCATGCCACTGAGATCATTGATATGTTATGTATCTTATTACCTACACTTTGTTTTTCAAAGAAGTACATTTAAATAGGCATTGTGTCTGTCAGAGTTCTGGCAAGAAAAAGATGGCATACTGAAACAGTGTAATTGAAGGGAGTTTAATGAAGAGACCCTTCACAAAAGCTTATGAAGAGCAACAAAGAAAACATCTCTACAATGGGAAAAGCAGGGGCCATTGTCATCTCTAGGCTGGCAGAAGCAAGGTAAGGAAGCAGTTGCTTAAAATCCCCAGGAAAGAGGAAGAGCTGTGTGACACAGGCCAACTGAAGGAGCTGTGGCCTTTATTCTACAGTCATTAGCAACCCAGCAGGAAGAAAAGGAAAGGGCATAAATACCCCACCCCAGTTTCCTCCTTCCTGCTGATCTCCGGTGGGTGCTTACCTTTGGTTGAACTCAGCTAGAAGTCAGCAGGGAGTGGAGATCCACACAGGTCAGACTTCCAGGGCACAAGCCTCGCAGAACAAAGCAGAGAGTAGATGTAGATGGGCAACTATCAGATGACCTGCACAGCCACATTCCTGCAAAGAGGGAAGGGGGCTTGATGGCATTTGCAAAGTCTTTGACAAGGGAATTTGATGCTGTACATTAGGAGCTGCAAAATTATTTTTCTCTTTGGCTTAGTATTTTTATTTCCAGGAATTTATCTTAAGGAAAAAACGTGTACAATAGTCTCTTTACAAGTAGGCTTATTACAAAATTATTTTGTGAAATATTTGAAATAATATTTCAACATTTAGTAAAAACCATATGATAGAATATCATTAAGTATCATGTATGTTCTATAGAAATTACAAAAATTGTTAACTTTAAGAAGCAGGAAACAAAATTATCTATACAGTATATGAGTACCCTGTGGGCTGGAATTTTGACTATTCACTTTTGTCCCTTCACCACCAAAAATGGTGCCTTCCATATAGCATATGCCATATGCAAATGTTAATGCACAGGGAAAAATTAAAGAACATATTAATGTCCAGTGCCTCTTTCTGGATGGTAGAATTAAGGGTGATGTTTAATTGTTACTTTATGCCTTTAATTTTTAAATTCTCTTTTTTTATGATAAGAAAACAAATCATTTAAATAAAAAAGATGTTTTCTAAAATTTTAAGCATCAGTATAGGGACCCTGTAAAAGCCTCCAGGATCCTGAGAAGTCTGCACTGTTTCATCCTATTGAGGTCTGTGCTCTACCAGTGGGAAATCCCTTAGGGAAGTCCAAAGATGGAGAGTAAATCTCAGAAAAAAACAATAAAAAACCTACTTCATCCTCCTACCAGCACTGGAAACAATGGCAGGATTTTCACTTTTGTTAATTACAATTTCACATGTTTCCCGGGGCTGTACTGTCATCTGTGATGACAGGAGGCTTAGGCTTGAGTCTCTTTTCTCTTACAGGTACAAAATAGTTCACATAGATGACAAAGCAGTTAAAGATTGTAATGGAACTATTCTAAGCACTTTCAAAGGTAAAGATTAGGAATTCTAAGGAACATAAAAACCAAGCACAAATTCCTCCTATTTCATATTTAGAAAACGAAGCTTAAGAGTATTCAGCAATTTTCCCTCTTCTCACAGTATGGATAGGAAAGGAAGTCTGGACTGCTGAGTCCTGGTTTAGTATATTGCTGTTTTTGGTATATAAAAACCAGTTTTAATAAAACAGCTGAAATCCCCAGCCATGTCAATCTGACTAAAACAAAAGGGTTACTTAATAGTAGAAAAACTGAGTTGAATTGGCCACTTAGAATTAATTTGCTCTATTCATACACTCTGATTCAGATCCATTGGGATAGCTTTTAGATTTTTGCCAGTTTCAGACTGTTCTTGCAAGCATTTGTTTCCTTGAAGGACCTGATGGATCAAAAGGGAGATGTATCAGTCTAGGCCCAAGCAGGAGAAAAAAGTCATGCAATCATTTTACACAGGGGAAGCTCATATAGCAAATTATCCAACTATGATTGTAGAGTAAGTGTAAGATGCAAGGGAATGCTAAAAGGATACTGTGTTGCTCAGAGAGAGTATCCAAGGAAAGGAAACTTGGAGAGGAATTCATCTCTCCAAGGCTGAGGATTAGACCCACTGGAGAAGGCGTGGCTGGGATCCCCTGGATGGCAGGGAATTTGGCTGGGATGCCCAGCTCGCAGTCAATGACTGGACCACAGTCGCTGGGCAAGCAGGCAAAAAGCTGAAAGCACAGGTGAGCTGCAGCTGGTGGGGAATACACTGCTGAGCAATGATGGTGGCTGCTCAATCTGCTAAAGAATCTCTTTCCTCTTATAACGTCCCTCCAACACCCCCTACTGAAAAGTTTAATATTGTGTTCACTTTTAAGGAGAACAGTTTAAAGGAATCTCATTCATTATTTCAGAGCAGGTATTAAAGGGCAATTTCAGCCTGAGAAGCAATAAATTGATAAAAGGAAATGCGCCCTAGTAGGTCAGGCTCCAGGTCTCTGTCCCCAATCCATCTAGAGCAGATCTACTATTCTGTTTAATAAATAGTGATCCCCTGCAACATTTATTTGAAAGCCAAAAAACGCTGAAAGATATTATGGGGAAAAGGTATGATGACATAAAAAATTTAATTTTAGATTTCAAGGAAACTATTAACAGAATAAAACTGTTAATGGCATTTACAAATTCTTCCTGTAGGACAGCCCAGACTACAGGAGGAAAGAAGTTTGTGAGAGAGCTACAGAAAATAAAAAGTGCAACTAACAAATGATTGGTGCTTAAGTTTTGGGAAAAAGAAAAGTATTGTCATGTGACAAGTGAGTTAAGCATTTTAATGAACTTGGTAATTCCATAGAAATCAAGCAAGTGGAGAGAAACGATCTTTTTTTGTTAGCCTAGTAATGGAGGTAATGAACAAAAAATGATAAAACATTGCTTATTCTCTTTAGGCACTTAAATAGAAGAAAAAATAAATGGAGGAAATAAAAGTTAGATATTAGATTTCACTTTAGTAACAATTTTTTTTAAGTAATAAAATAATTTTTAAAATGTTAGTGGATGGGAAATTTAAAGATCTGATCCTCAAAATAAGTTGAAAATGAGAGAATAATTCCTTCTCTTCCTCCTGCTCCTACTGTCAAAGTTAATTAGTTATAAATCACCCTCATATAATAAATGAAGATTACTGTAAACTCCATAAGGGTAAAATTCAGTTTTCAAAATGCAATACCAAACAGGACTCTACCCTGAAGGTTCATCTTGTGGACTCTCAGGACAGCTGCTTATCTAATACCAGTGGTAATGATGAGCTTTCATTCTTTTATAGCATTTACCAATTGCTTGAATTGGTTTCAAACATCAAGTCAAATATCAAGTCTCTGTCATGTGTGCTTTTAATTTAGATGTGAATTAAACAAAATGCTAATTAAGCTTAAATGTCAGAGCCTCTTCCTTGCATGGGCCCCTTCAAGCAATACACCTGATGTATTTTTGCAGGGTTTACAAAAGTAGGACACTTAAACCAAAACTGGTTAAGACTGTTGGCTCTTTCCAATTCCAGTTTATCCCCCAGCACACTTCTCTTTATGTGGGATCACATGTGGAGTGGCTACTAAGTACCTAAGCTGGGAACAACTGAGACTGATTTTGTTAGGTTTATAGGTCTATACATATGGATGGCAGTCATGTCTGTGTGTATTGTAGTCACTCCTAGCCACCCTGGTATAAGCATGGCTTCCATGAAATTCTCACAGCCCACTGTATTAACTCTTGTTGGGGGACCAAAGGTAGAGAGCAGAGGTCTTTGCAGAGCAATTATCTTGTCCCACTGAAGTTACCAATAAAAGAATGAGGCTAATGGAAGAAAAAAAGTTTGAAATACAGAGTATGAGAAGCTACTCTGTGGAACATTGCTCCAAATCTTACATATCATGCTTACAAAAAAAAAAAAACAACACATTTTTTAATAGGACTTTTTTCCCTATATTTGACAGCAATAGTATATTTACCTGACATTAGTGAGTCATGAAACTGAAAAAGGTTTTAACTATCAATAGTGTAAAAAAACAAAGTTCAATCAAAAGACTAAGTCTCTGTAGAAAATATTATTAAATCATAGTCATAGGAAATGGCAAAGTTTGAAGTCAAAAATAAGTAGGAAAGTGCTGTATTAGGCAATTAACTAAAATATGATGATTCTCTTTTAGTCTTTTGTAATTTTGCTAGCATTTATCAGCTTTTCATTTTTTATTTTTTATAATTTATTTCCTTACCCTAATGAACATTCACTTCCATATGTGGTTTTGTATTTTACTTCCTTTTTCTCTAAATTGTCTCAATTTGTATAAGATTGAGGCTTCATAAAACTGGAGATACCCCGGACCTTTTCATTATTTCAAAACTCTTACCATGTTGGGTAATTATTGTAAAAGAAGCTTTATATCACATGTCTAGGTCACCTTCTCATAACATTAATGGCCCTACTTTTTTCTTGGTGTACACAAAGCCAAAATGGAATATATCCCCTTCTCTAATCTGCTTCCTTATTTTTACCCACACAAACCTTCAAGAAATAGCTGACCCCATTCAAAGATAACAAAGTGTCAGGCTCCTAGATACAGGAAAATAAAACAAAATAAAATCTTGGAAAAAAGCAAAAGAAAAGGGCATACATAAAAAAGTAGATGAATAAGACACAACATAAGACAAACTATCTTAGAAAATAGAAAATGAATTCAAATAAATAGATTTCTATCATTGCAATTGATTGACAGATATCTTGATTTCTTTCAGAAAAAGAAATGAGACAAGAGTCAAAAGAAGAGATTTTGATTCACAAATGAAGTTAACGTAAGACTGAGAGCACTGACGGGAGGATCAAGCACGTCAGACCCTGATGACGTGTCAAAGTCCCCGGCTGCTGCCCCTCCCACATGGGACCCTGATGACGTGTCAGAGTCCCCGGCTATTGCCCCCTTCCAACCTGATATGTTAGCCAATCCTTGCACCGCTGTAAATCTAAGCTCTGCCTCCCCCTACCTTCTTTAAAAACTCGCTGCCTGTCTGCTTATGCGTGCGAATTCCCCAGCCTCTATTTCTGTAGACTGAGGAAATCTCGCCCTGGTTTTTGCGTTCAAATAAATTACCTGGCTCTTTGTCGCCTCTCTTCGCCTGCTTATTTCGGCTAGAATTTATCTTACAGTTAACACTGGCTAGTAGAGTTTAGCAAAGATATGGAGAAGAGAAACAAACATATTGCATAGTAGTATCATGTGTTATGTAGATTAAACAATAGAATAAACATATATGAAAATATAGATACATAAAATGAAACTGGAAATGGGAAGAACCCAGATAAAAAGACAAAGAAATAAAGAAAGAGAGGAAGGCAATGATATGGAAACAATTTTCCAGCAAACATACTTCTTGTCCCTAATGCACAGAAAAGTGCTTGAAGCAGCACACGACGCCCCAGGAAAAATTGACACAGAATACATACGAAAACAAATCCTCAGGAAGGTGCTGAAATTGAGAGATGAATAAAGAATCACATGGGCACTCCAGCAGAAAAAGTAAGTCATACACAATAGGTGAAATTCAAGTTGGCCTCAACCTTTTTCCAACTCCACCCAAAGCCAGGGACAAACAGGAGTAAAAGGGTCTCTACTCAGCGTTGTCATCTAACTGTGCCATTTGGAATTGCGGCTACCATCCTGGGACTGGGATGAAGCCAAGAGGATAATTCGACATCAACACACTGAAAAAAGTTGATGAATGAACTTCTCAGTCAACTCCAGATCCCTCTATTACATTTAAGTGATAACATCTTATTGCTTAAGCCATTGTGATTTCACTCCTTTGTTACTTGTTGAAAGGTTCCTAGCTAATGCAAAGAGGATGCAAACACAAAATTCGACAGTGTAAAAATAGTAACATAAATAACATACATCAAAAGAAAATAATAAATAAATAAATAATAAATAACATACAATAGAGTATGAGGGTAAAGATATGCTGGTGAGGATGCGGAGAAAGGGGAACCCTCCTACACTGATGGTGTGAATGTAAATAGTTCAACCATTGTGGAAAGCAATATGGAGGTTCCTCAAAAAACTAAAAATAGAAATACCATTTGACTCAGGAATTCCACTTCTAGGAATTTATCCAAAGAATGTAATTTCTCAGATTCAAAAAGACATATGCACCCCTATGTTTATTGCAGCACTATTTACAATAGCCAAGACATGGAAGCAACCTAAGTGTCCATCAGTAGATGAGTGGATAAAGAAGACGTGGTACATACATACAATGGAATGCAACAACATGGATGGAGCTGGAGGATATTATGCTCAGTGAAATAAGCCAGGCGGAGAAAGACAAGTAGCAAACGATTTCCCTCATCTGTGGAGTATAACAACAAAGCAAAACTGAAGGAACAAAATAGCAACAGACTCACAGACTCCAAGAAGGCACTAGCGGTTACCAAAGGGTAGGGGTGGGGGAGGACAGGTGGGGAGGGAGGGAGAAGGGGTTTGTGGGGTGTTATGATTGGTACACATGGTGTTGGGGGGGATCATGGGGAAGACAGTGTAGCACAGAGAAGGCAAATAGTGACTCTGTGGCATCTTACTGCAATGGGGTATGGAGGGGCCATGATAATATGGGTTAATGTAGTAACCACATTGTTTTTTCATGTGAAACCTTCATAGCGTGTATATCAATAATACCTTAATAAAAAAAAAGTTTGAAGAAAAAGTTTGTACTAATTTCTCATCCTTTGTTTCTAAAATTCAAAAAAAAAATCTAAAGTTGAAACAGAATAAATAATTTCATCCTCAAAATTATGTTATATTTTTCTTTTCCTAACATTACAGGAATCTTTCAAAAGCTAATATTTCTTATAGGGAAGACATTTGAATATTTTATCAAAAAGTTAGCAATTTCTAAGTTTCACTTCAGATGCTTTATCCTGTTAAACTCAAATGAAATTAATAATTTTAAAGAAAATAATACATAATATGAGCCATTATTTTTTTAAATTATTTCTATTTATTTATCCTTGAGTCTTTGTACAGAAATATATGAATTTGGGGACACCAAGTATTAATAATAGATACATTAATAATAGGTATTCCAGGATAGCAAAACTTAGTGGTTTGGTAGATTCTGTTTTCTTTTTATTTTATTTTTTGCTTGGCCTGAGTAAAGGCAATACTGTAAACAACACAAAACAAAGTGAATAAACAAATTAAAATTGTTACAAAACAAATAAAGTTTGTTTTCACAGAACAGTAAGATTGTTAATCACAAAAATTGAGCACCTATTTTGAATGCTTACTTATGTTACGTTAGAACAGTGAAACTCCTTACAGGCAATAAGATATTATTTACTTCATGTTTCATAGTTACACAAAACTAAAACAGTTATGGAAACATATACCTACCTAATTCTATGCCTATTATTGAAAAAAATATGAATGAAAGAAACTGATATTGGAACATGATTATCTACATCAAAATTTAGGATTGTCAGTGGTTTTAACTTAATATTTTTGAACTCCCTCTTCAAGGAAAATTATATTTTATATGGGATTGCTTTATGAAAGAGTGTAAACATCAGAGAATTCTTTTTAATATTTTTAAAAAGAGAGTAAATCACATAAGGAGTTAAGGGGAGGGACTATCCTGAAAGGAGCGCTGGAGAGCTTCCTCCCTGTGGCAGTGTTCTGTGTGTTTTCCACCTTTGCTAATGCCCACCTGGTTAATAGTCATACACTATCACCTCAGGGGCCATCTCTTAAAAGGGGTCTTTGAAATCTCTGTGTTCTGAGAGGCTGTGTTCCTTGACACCCTGTGCATATCTCTGTAAGATAAATTACCCCATTATATTTGAAATTATCTGTTAGCTGGGCTTCTCTAAGTGTGGTCCCAGGCCAGAAGTGTGAACAGCACTGGGGGACTCATTAGAAATGCACATTCTCAGGCTGCACCCCAGACATGCTAAGTCAGGAATTCCAGGGGTGGGTCCCAGCAATGTGCATTGTCACAGTCTCCCAGGTGATTCTGACGCCTGCTGGCTGGAGAGCATGCCAGCTGCTTTCCCAGAAGACTGTGAGCTCTGTGAGGACAGCATCTTGTCTCATTTGCTGTTGGATTCCTGAATCCTGGCATTGTGCCTGACACCCAGTACACGGTCCTTGAAGACTCAGTCTGACAAAAATAAAAGCCTTCAAAAAGTGAAGCTAAGGGCTAACTTTGATCATGTCTCATTCTGTTTCAGGTATTGTATTCGGCATCTCACATATACTTAGTCACTTCATTCTTCCAATATTCCAGTGGGGCAGATACCATTTAGCATCCCTGTTATTGCACATTAAGAAATGAGGCAGAGATAGACAAGGAAACTTGACAAAAATACACAATTAGCAAATAGCAGAGCCAAAATAGGATCTCAGTCAGTTTATATTCAGAGCCCATCCCCTCAACATGAAATTCTGTAACTTCACAATTTGTGAAAATACCCAGAATAATTACTTCAGATAAGTCTTCCTCTTAAAGCACTGATATTTATCTGTGCTCTGGGTCTTATATATCAGTAATATAAATAGATGATATTTTGGCCCCATGCAGAATATTTTACATGCAGACTTCCACTGATAACAGATGAGCCTCTCAAAATCATGTACAAAATCATGGTCGAAATACTCCCAGCAATGAAATGGGTCTGGATTTACTCATAATCATCATAGAGATCTAGCTAAACAATTTCCTAACAAAGACTTGGTTCCATCATCTGACTTAAAAAAAACCCCTTTCTGAGCTTTAGGCTCACACCCAAACCCTACAGATGCTGAAAAATCCGTTGAAAGATTTTGAATTGGTAATCATTGCGGGATGAATCAGAACTCAAATTGACAGTGTGACAAAGCAAATGTGTTCCTCATCACATTTTTTAACAGTTACTGCTCAGATAACATAAATGAATGTGTTTTATAAATTGCGTTTGTTGAAAGTTAAGCTGTAAGTTATAATTTTATAACAGTATTTAAGAAAAAAAGTCCATAAATCATCAGAGGTTAAGAAGGCCACTTTCATAATGTCAGCTCACTTCAATGGACACATGACTATAATAGATCATTTTGCTGTGGTGAAGTTAAGGCAAGATGTGCTCAGGGTGCTTCAAAGCTGTAGTTTGATCATTTCCATTAAATTTCACTTGGGGCTATGCCTAATGCTCAGGTTCTACAAAGACTGCAATTTCTACGTGTAAAATTATGCCAATTTATTTTCATTTTGAAAAAACTGCCAATACCCTCCAGTCCTTAAAAATGACAAAATCCTGACAGATTAAATTGTTCACAATCTATTGCTAAAATATCTCATATAAACAACAAAGATTGAATCGAGTGACTCAAATTACCACAAGGCTAATTACCGTTTTTATCTTCATTATGGAAGCTGGCTGTAGTACTTCTTAATGCCATCATTCCTTGTGGTGCTCTGGCCAAACAGCCAGCCTGCAGGTGCTGTGGCTGTAGCTCCTGGAATTCAGCCTGATCTTCATCTTTGCATCTTGACATTGCTGCCAGGAAACAGATTAGATTATGTGGCTGCTGAGCTATGGAAGTACCGCTTGGTCCAGTAATCTTATGCAATGCACAATGTCCATTAACAGCAGCCCTGCAGCATTGTAACTGAGGGTCAGGGAAGAAAGGATTCCATCACACTACAAGGTGTTGGCCATGTAAAGAAATTAGTCAAGTGAAGGAGTGGGTAGAAAAACAGACTAAAAGACGTACAAATTGTCAACAATAATAGGAAGAAAGAAAGAAGGTGGTCAAGGAGACATAAAGGTTGTTATTTTTCCTTTAGCTGGTATACCTTTAAGGGAAAATACGTAAAGAGGATAAAGTTCCCTAAAGACCTGTTACTATGTTTGTCTATCACTGACAATGGAAAAATTGTGGAAATGAAGAGAAAAAATGAATCTCCAGTCGATTTCTGTAGCAACATATGGCAATATTCTGTGCATGAAGAGAAGTCACTCTATTCTGATTTCTTGACAGGTTTACTCTGTGGTTCATGGACCATCTTTCCAAGGGTATGGAGACAGACACACAGGATGTGCACCAAATCACTCAAAGAATGAGTGTATCAGTCAGCAGCTGCTAATTATATGCTGTGTTTCCTACTGGGCTTCTCGTTACTCTGAAGGGAAGCTACCCCTTAGAGAAAACTCTTTGCATAAGTCTATGCTCACAGACAGATAACAGATATACCTAGATGAGGCTGATCAGCTGAAACTGAACTGAACACATGTTGAGCTGGTTGTTTTGGGTGAAAATAGCCAAGACATTAAATGAACAAAAGTGGGAAAGTTTGAAAATCCAAATAGTTTATCACTTATTTATCTAGAATATGTGTAGTAGTTTTTCTTTAAAAAATATGTTTTGATATTGCAGTGAGCATGGGCACAATTCTAAGATTCCCTATATGCTGGTGAGCACATCCTGTATATAATACCCTGCCCTTGAGTGTGGGCAGGACTTGTGAATACGACAGGATGCCGTTTCTGTGATTAGGTTACTAGTAAGTTGAGTTTGAGTTCATCAAAATGGAAACTATTCTGGGTGGACCTGACCTAATCAGGTGAGCCCTTTTAAAGAAGGGAATTGCCAACTCCTGCTGCCTTTGCAGATGAGCCTTGGTGGGCTGTACAGGTGCAAGAAAATGAGTTCTGCCAACAACCACGTGACCTTCTAAGAGGACACCCAGCCCCGGCGGACACTTTGATGCAGCTGGTGGGCCCTGGAGCAGAAGCCCATCTGACCTTGCTGAACTCTGACCCACAGCAACTGTGAGGTAACACATGTGTTGTTTTAATCCACTAAATTTGTGGCAATTTGTTATACAGAGATAGAAAATTAATAGATTTGATGCTCAAAATTGAGATCTTTCAAGAGCATTTCTTGTATCATGATAAATTTCTGTGTAAGTGATGTTTTCCACTGAATCAACAGTATTCTTCAGTCGTGTTTCTCTGACTGAACCTGAACTGAATCTTTGTAATTCTCACTCAGGTATCACTATAAAATCCTAACTTTTCAGACAAATTGTGAAACTTCAAATATTTCAACTCCTCTGGTTCAATTTTCATTTTTTCCATCTTTACATAAAACTCTGACATTTTCAAGGAAAACTAGAAAAGATCAAGGTTCTTCCATTCAATGGATTTCAATCAGTTTTTTGTCTTCTTAATTACCAAAGAAAAGCAAATAAAATTTAGAAAACAAGAAGAAAACCAATTAGATCTGTGTTATAATTTACACTGTATATGGTTACTTTATTTAATTTTAGAAAACTAGCTTGAAAGTGTTGATTTACTGTTTAAAGATAGTTAAAGGTAAAATTAAGGAATTCAAATAAAATACTCCAAATGCAAATTGACTTATTGATAAACAAGGATCAATGACTTAAGACCCACATTTTCTCTATTAGATAAATTGAACAAGGAGGGGATTAGTTATGTTCAACCCAGAAAAGGACAGGTTGGTGAGAATATATTCATTTGCAGCCTTTCTTTGAAAGTCGCCGAGTACTAAGGCAGACCTCATTAGAGGTGTACTGCACAAAGAGCTGTTAACTTGTATTCATTTATGTCTCACACGAAGGTACTTAATAATAAAAGTAATCTAATAATGATCAATAATGGTGGAGCAACTGAATGTGATGAGCACTGTACTAGTAATGTTTGGACATTATTGTATTTAATCTTCATAACAACACTGTGAGTATGATGCTCTCTTTATCACTCACATATAAACCAATAATAACAACAGCAGCAAGAATAACTAGAACAGCGTTTCAACTATCTAGTTCCAAACTACTGATCTCTTTTTTTGGATAAAAGATGTTCCTAATAAGTCTAGGTGAAGAACAAATTAGGCCACATTAGTGACACCAGAAGGCACCATGTTGGGAAGCAAAGCGGATAGTAAAGTCAAGCTAAGAGTTCCAGGGGCTTCTCTGGGTTTCTTTTCTTTCTTATCATGGCAAAGATTCTTCCACAATGCGCTTCATACTGTGGTGCAGGATGGCGGACACATATACTCAGTTCCACACCCCTGTTTTCCAGTATGCTTCCAGTATTTCAAAGCCAAATACTGGAAATCACCTTTTCATAACATATGATGGCATAAAGGTATGAACAGGGACACAAAACTTATAAATGCAGATATACAAGATTTTTAAAAAATCATCCATTTATTTGGCAGTTTTTTCCACTTTATTGTTTTCCTCTGATGGTGTATGATCAAGGGTAAAGCAGACCATGAAGTCTTTTCCACTGAAGACGCCTAGTCACCTACAGCCCATATCCCGGATCAGAGTTCAGTGGTGGTACTGCTCCGTAGCACCTAGCTGCTACTGACACCTATTTCCTCCTTTCTACTACTGCTAAATCCTCAAGTGCCCTTATGACTACCACAGTACACGAGTTTACCACTTGAAAGACTAAATGAATCATTCCAGACATATAGTCTGCTAAATCATGATAGCTGTTTTCAAATATTTTAAACACTATTATCAGAAAAAGGAATTGGGGTGTTATTGTGTGATTCCAAGAAACAGAATTAAGACAATGTGTGAAGTTAGATGGAAACATCAACAAAGCTGTCCAATACGGTACTTAATTAGGCAGAGTTCCCCAACAGTGAAGGTATTCAAACCACAGCCAGGTAAGCACTTCTTGAAGGAGATCCAGAGAGTCAATCAGCAGTTAACCTTGAATCTAAACACCTTTACCTCCCCCAGCCCCTCACATAGTGACTCAGGTATAGTAAGTACCATATATACATTTCCTGACGGAATGAATATAAATAGGTATGTGTACAAAACATCAATTGCCGTTTATATTTTCAGAATAATAAATAAATGATAAACTTTTATACTTTGGATTCCACAATTCTAAGAAATGGCACATAACAAAAAGTCATAATTCATCAAACAAGCAGTTGGAATAGATACCTCTTTATGAAATGAAGACACACAGGTCATTCCTCATTTCTAGATGGCTGTACACTCTCCAGGATATACTGAGGTAATCATTTGATAAAAGAAAGGGAGAGCTTCTAATCTGGTTTGAAAATCCTTCTTTGACAGCCTGAAAAAGATTAATATACAATTAACTACATTCTGCATGAGCTTTCCCTCATGTCTCTATATGGCTTTCTAATTTCACTGTCAACTCTGTAATGTGTAACTGAAGGAAAGAGTAAAGAGGCAGACCTATCCTCCTAGGGGGGAAAGACCCTTTCAGAATGTTTCAAGATATGTCCTATGAGGTGTCATAAAATTCAAAATACCTCGTTTGACACTAGAGGTTATGGACTATGCACCCCACCACGAAAGAGGCCTGAGGGGTGCTTGTGGAAAGATCTATACTTGCACACACTGTCTAGAACAATTTGCTCTAAGAGCTCCAGTTTCTCTGGACTTCCCAGAGCTTCAGACACCTACACTGCAGCAGAATTGGATCCTTCAGCAAAGCTCTTCCTCCCCTAGCCTTGTTCATCCTGCTCAGTAAATTTTCTGAGAACAAGGTACCTACACAGAGCTCTCAGGTACGCCTAGCTCTCCCTGCAAAAAGCTTCTGAAAAGCCACAAGGAAATTGCTCCCTCCCACTGCTTCTCCGTGTAAAAACTTGGAAATGTCTTGGCATTCATGCTGTGGGATTGTGCCTGATCTTTCTAAGATTACTCTCCTCTGAATGATGTTTGTAAGAATCTTTCCAGGGTAGAAATGGGCCATTACTAAGCCTGCTTTGTACTGATCTGAAAACGTGGAACTGAAAGCACCAAATACATGATTTTCAATGCATGCAGCATAGGGAATATAATCAATATTATTGCAATATTTTTTAATGATGACAGATAGTAACTACACTTAAGCAATTAGTAATGTATGCAATTGTTGAAACTCTAGATTATACACATGAAACCAATATAATATTGTATATCAACTATACTGCAATAAAAAAAGAAGAAACTAGGGATCATCTAAGTTCCTTTTTTCACAATGATAGAATATTTTACCTACTACATTAAAGCATACACAAAAATATTAAAACATAAAATTGGGTTTCTTTTATATGATGTTGATGGTAAGTATGGTCACACTGGAAGTAATATCATGGTAGAAATGTTTCATTGCTGATTCCCTGATTTTGATGGTTGTATTGAGGTTGTAGAGGAGAATGCCCTTGTTTGTTAAAAGTATATGAAATATTTTGGGATGATGAGACATTCTGTTGGCAGCTTGCCCCCAAAATTTTTAGGGGACAAATTCTTCTTATTGTTCTTGGGTCTTTTCTTTCAAAGTAAAAATAAAAAGGAAACCTAAATTAAATATAATGAGATTCTAGAACTCCATTTTACCTTCCAGATTGAACCCAGTGAGGACCCAATTACTAGTGTTAGGGGAAATACTGATAGCTCCTGGTGCGCTGCAATAAGGAAATGGTTAAACTTTCAGGGAAGTTGCACTGGGGTGGTTTGACAATGGAAGGGAATGCAAAGGTGGACACACCCTCTCAGGCATTAGAGTCAGTAGTAATAATTACACGTGTATTGCAATTGGATGGCCATTGGTAAATACTATGTTTGCATTGGATAAAGTGAAGGCTAAGGATGACTAATTATCAACTTCAGCGTAAGTGTGAAAGTCAGAGACACCAGTAAAGTATTAGAATCTGACCTGAGGACTGAGTCAACTTTCACATTGTGTCACAATAATAGTGCAAAGGGATTTGGACTATATGAATCTCTCACAGAATATCACATTGGTCTACCAATGTAGTAGAGAGCTTATATACCCTTTGAAAAACAGTTCTTGGCATGTTGCTGGGCCCTGACAGAGAATCTAATGGTTGAGCCTAAGATCAGAAGCAGGATTCTATTAGATGAACCAAGGATGAGATTAGATGGGCTCAGCAGCATGGTGGGGAAGGATGGTAGAAGAAAAAGGCCACACTTATGTTATGGATAGTTTAATACAGTAGATATGCACAAGCCTCAAAATGACTGGTACTAAAATGTAGCTCAACTTGGGATGTCTTTGAAGGATGGTGGTGGGGAGAAATCCTCCAATGGGCAGTGATAGTAATATTAATGAGTTTGGACTGCTGTGCAGCAGTGAATCGCTTAGCTGGAGTCCTGGGAAGAAAAAACTGGAGCATCAGAGAGAAGGATTTCTGGGGAAGAGCACGTGAATGCACCTACGCAAGAGTGCATGGAAGGTGAAGATTATTGTGTCCCATGTTAACACCACTGCAGAAGAGTGGCACTAGCCAGGTGATGTTGGTCAGCATCTGCCCTTGGCTGGCAGTTACGGAAACTATTCTTGGGCCCAACTGCATGTATTCCTCACCAAGGTTGGCCTAACTACTACTGCTACTAAGTGTCAAATCTTCCAGCAACACAGACCCATGCTGAGTCCCAGGTATACCACCATTTTTTGAAGGGCACAACTGAGCACTTGATGGCAAGTTAACTGTATAGGATCCTCTCTACCCCAAGATAGGCATCTATTTATGTTGCTGGGGTTGAGATATATGATGGATATTGTTTGCCTCAGCCAGCAACACTACCCAAGGTCTTGGAGTTCTTGATCCACCCATATAGTATCTACACCATTATCTTATCTTAAAGGAGGGGATCTATATTACAGTCATCAGTGCAGAAGTAGTGCCATGAGATGGGATCCATTCATCCCATCAAATACTATGCTTCCTAATGGTGCTAGAATGAGAAAGCAATGGGAGGGAAATTTGAAGGCATGTCTGAAGCATTGGCTTAGAGAAAACACACTGCAAAGATGAGGCAACAGCCTGCATGATACAGTATGCTCCTTAAATCAAAAATCAGTTAGGTGCTGTGTCTCCAACAAGTAGAATACCTATCAGTTCAGGAACCAACGGTTGGAAAGTAGCAGTGGTCTATTACCATGACTCCAAGTAACCCACTAGGATTCTTTGTGCTTCCCAGATTTTCAGCTTCAGGGTCTATGGATTTAGAGGGCTTTGTTCTGAGAGGGATATTTCAAAGAGGGGACACAATAAGCATTCCATTAAATTTTAAGCTCTAACTGCCACCTGGTTGCTCTTTCCAAGAGGCCAAGAAGTAAGGAAAAGATTGCCCACTTTGGCAGGGTGATGACCCTGATCATCAGTAGGACATAAGTCTACTGTTATCCAGTGTGAGAAGGTGATCCACAGGACCTTTTCAGGAACTCTACTGCTCTAATTTGATGATAAATGCACAAGAACAGCAGCAAGATCTCAGATTCCTGAGAGATCAGGATCTGTGTCACTCTACCATGTAAGCCATCTAGTCCAGCAGACAGGTATTGCTGGTGGGGAGAAGAATCTAGAATGGGTAATAGAGAAGGCAGACGATAAACATCAGTTGTAAGCCTGAGACTGGCTTCAGTATCAAGTAGTTTATCCCATTAACCTTCCTCTTTTGAGATTCTCCAAGAAAAGAGAACAACCAGAATCCTTGAGAAGCTTTCTCAGGTAAGTTGAACTTGTTATATGACCCAGGTGGACAATGGCGGTACATGGGGTGAAGTATAGTGGAGACAGTGGCAGACCACCAAACCCTCTTAGGACTCAGCCACTCATTCTCCCAGCTTTGGGGAGCACTGGTGACTGATGGATCACAGATGATTCCCTCTCCAGGAATGTGCCTCTTCACCTGGGCTGCCCATCTTTCTTAATTAGTGGATGTGAGGACATACAGGCTGAGACATTTTGTGTTCCAGTTATGGTAGCTTGGAAGAACCCGCCCAACTCCAGTCCTGCCCTTGAGACTGGCTTGGGCCTCTGTTGCACTTGCATGGCTACTCTAATTTTCCCTCTGCTGTTCTTCCCTCTCTCCCTCACAGGGGTTGTTTCTGAAAACTCTCTCCAATAATCTCCCTACACACAAATTATGATATGTCTGTTTCTTGGGGAACGTAACCTAAGATACTACTAGACAGGAGGCATCTAATTCAAATGTGTGGAGAAGGGGAACAACTATTTTTGAAACTCTTGGGTTCCATACAGTATCACACCGGCGAATCTTATAGAACAAAACACAAATAATAACAATGAGCGGGAAAGAGTCAGAAGCCAAAGGGCAAGTGAATCGAGAGGCAGCAGCTATTTATGTCAGACACCTAATACGTGCCTCCCACAGGGGCTTTACACATTTAGTCATATTTTATTCTCAACAACCCCACAAAGAAATTATTACCCCAATTTCATAGTGGAGTTCTAAAAATTAGAAAATTTTAATAACATATGCAACCAAAAGAGTTTGTATTACCTGAACCCCGAACTGATTGATTTAATTCTCCCTAGAACCTCTTCTTCCATTTGTAAGAATAAGGTTAAGGGAGGCAGAGCTGGGAAGAGTGGCAAGGCAGTATTAGGTTTTAGGCAATCACTAAAAAATGGCCCAAATCTAATCTAATAAGAATAGATTTAGATAGAATCAAATTTATTGAATAGTTCCTCTCTGCCAACCACTATCCTGTGCTACGTACATGGATTTTCTCATTTAAACCTTAGGACTACTGCCTAAGGAGAGGTAATATTATTAACCTTTTCTTACCAGTGAGGTACTCAAAGGAGTTAAATATCTCATTCAAGCTCACAAAAATAGTACAGTCCAATGGTTCTCAAACTTCAGCATGGAGGAACACCTGAAGAACTTGTTAAAACACAGAATATAGAGTTCTGCTCCCATAGTTTAGGATTTAGAAGATCTGGAGTGGTGTCCGAGAATTTGTACTCCTGCAAGTTCCCACATGATGCTGACATAGCTGGTCCAGAGACCACCTCTGAGAGTCACTGAAGTGTCAAGGACAATGTTCAGAATCAACCTCAGGTCTCCTAACTACAGAGCCCACACGTACTTGCTAAACACACACGTTCAGCAGAACTAAGCCAGGTTAGGAATGAGAGCCATTGTACCAACCTGCCCTAGTAGACAATTTCTTTGTAAAATAATAATAATCCAACCTTCCACCAAACCCATGAAACACTGTGAAGCTTAACATTTTCCCTAATATGAATACAAATTCCCTTAAGAGGTATAAATAACCAAGCACGTAAATAGCAATTTATTGCCAAAGGGAGATTGTACTGTTGGAGGTCCAGAGATGTAAGCACGCTCCAGAGAAAACAGGTGGTGCCCGCCAACGGCCCTCATGAACAAAGGTGTGTCAGGAAGCTGCTGGGTGTCACGTGGGAAAGAAGCCCACCAGGAGGTGGGGGAGATGAAGAAAGGGAAAATGGTCAACAACAATTTCATTTCCTGCCATTTCCCATTGATTTGGCCTGAAAAGGGGGCTAGTGGCTTTTGCACAATCCTTGGAATTAGACAGTAAAATTGCTCTAGGAGAGGTTTGTAGTTATTTCTATCCTGTTCCCTGGCTCTTTGGAGGACAGATAAAATGTATAGACCAAGTGGCACATAATGTTTTGAGAAAGACGATGTGTTTTAAGACTGGGTTACATTCCTGTCACAATTAGAAGACAGCACCAAACAAGCTATGATCAAGTGCCTGCACCTCTGCCACAGTTAGTAAGTGTTAGTAGAAGCCACAAAGTATCAGGGAGGGGGACTTCTGCTTGGAAACATCAGCTTCTTGTTCCTGCACCTCCCAGACCACAAGACAACAGAATTCAACAAAAGGAATTTACTCCAGGCAAACACCCTGAAACAGAATGAGCTTAAACACTCTAGGACCTAGAATAAAGCATGTTCCGTGGCCTGGCAGTTTTATTCTTATTAATTATTTCTAGCATACTAGCAGTTTCATATAAGTAGCTATAAATTATGGACTTTATTTTGAAGGAGAAACAGTACATATGTTACAACATGATTCATCTGGCAAGATGAGAATATTTCAACTGTCTTATTATCTTTGGATCCCTTGGAGGGATGAGGCAAATGTAATTAAATGGAAAATAACTCCATCACTTTCAAAGTGAGATGACTTCTGACCCCTCTTCCAAAAATACTCATGCATTATATTATCTTTTCTTTTTCAAAAGTGTTTTCTTTCCCACTTTTCGCTACGCCATTGAAGGATCAGTTACCTATATATGTTCTGGAAAATAAAATAACCAAAACTTAGAAATAAGGCAAAAAGAAGAGGTCTGTAACTTTTTAAAACATTATATTAGAGCATTTTCTAAAAAGACTGCCTGAGGGTCACCTGAATCTCTCACAGAATATAATTTTGATTTACTATTCACAGTTGATTACGGCTCACATGTCTTGTAAATCTGTAAAGATAAAGGTTGATTTGTAGAAAATGAACCAGGTGTGATTTTTTTTTTCCTGTTTGATAGAGAAGATAATTCCCCAAAGGTTATAGCTTATTGCCCTATGGGAATATTAATGAGTTCCGTATCAGACTAAGCAGTCTTATTCCAAATTTCTTTTTCCACTGACCTTATAAATCTGAATTTCTCCCATCTTCATTGAATCATCTTTGTCACCCTGTGCTAATGAATTAAATAAAATTTTGACATGTGCTAACTACTTGTATGAGTCTTATTTTTTAATAATTTGAGACTTGTACATTTTCATGTATACTGAATGGATCCATGTTCAAATCTTTTAATACCTTTTATTCCATGTCTTATTTTAAATTTGGCTGGGAGGCAATGGCATGAATGAAGCTGAAATCAACACAGTAAGGTCAGCAATCATATTATGGATATCAGGCAATAAGACTAATGTTTCTTGCTACCTTAACCAGGGCTTTGAAAATTATAGGGCACTAATGAATATTTTTATGTAAAAATGTAAGGTGTCTCAGAGCAGTTAAATCAACTAAACTGCTCCCTTGGAACTGATTTATAATCTGTCTTACCATGGACTTGTGGATATTGGTAGCTTGGTTCAACAAACATCTGATTGATAGTGAGTAAAAAAAAGAAGGCGGCATAGTCCATGCCCTTGTAGGCCTTACGGTTTAATCCATTCATTGATGTATTTCATCAGCATTTATGGAGTGCCTCCTAAGTATGCACCCTTGTTTGATGTAAGCAGTAAACACATTCTCTGCCTTTCACCAAGCATGCTTTTCAGAAAAGTGGGAATAAGAGATTCAAATGGACTCATACAAAAAGTTGGGTGTTGATATGTGCTATGAGGTAAAACCAAGAGGAGTAAGAGATCAAAAAAGGGAGCTTTTATTCTATATGTGGCACAGGGGTATGTGTACATGAGGAGATGGGTTTTCCAGAGGAATTTTACACATGAGCCAGAAACAGAACGAAGTGAAGGGACAGTGTTATTCATAATTTATATTGATCTAAAATAAGCGATGCTATAAATATTCATTGTCTGTCTTAGATAAACATTCTAAGAAAATATTTAAAATATCAAAACCCCTTCTAAGTGATGAGTGAGAGATAATCTTCCTAAACAGAATTTCTATTATAACATTATAAGCTCATTCTAAAAGTTAAAAACAAAATGAATTTATATCTTCTTTACACAGTTAACTACACAGCAAAGGATAGTATGATTTCTATTTCCATATCAAAATCTCTTCGATTCCTAGCATCAAAGTCAACATAATTACCTCTTCTTATTTTCTTTCAAGTCCTCAAAATCATGTCAAAACTCATCTAGGTTATATTAAGAATTGCAGTCCTTAGTCATGGATTATCTCCCAATCACATTGGAATCACATTAAATTGCCTGGATGATGTAACTGGTTTGGGGGCAAAACCTGAGCATAGGCTTTGACAGCTGCCCAGGTGCTTGTCCTGTGCAAAGTTAAGAAGCACCTTTGTAAATCATAACTTTACTAGGCAGATTCCCCCTCTGCTGGCTCCCACCCAGAGTTTCTAGTTCTCTTTATTTGTTCCAGAAGAACCATGCCTTGTTTACCACATTAATAATATCCTCTCTTACTAAACCTTCCTACTGGCACATTCCATTTCACCTTTTTATCTGAAGACATTTTATTCCTTAGAGCTCACATATCTCCTGTTTTCATGTGCATGAGTCACTTCCTAGACCTGTTCTTCACTATCATTCTGAAATTTCTTTTCATTGAAATTGGTTTAGTTCTACAATTTCATGTGAAGTCACACTTCCTTCTCTTGGCTTTACCTTGTTATGCTGGGATATATCTGAAGAGACTTCCTTAGAAATGACGTATGGACATTCTTTTTGGTTCCTCATAGATCTGAAATTTTTAAAATTACACCTTTACACATGATTCATAATTTAACAGAGTAAAGAATTTTAGGTTCAAAACTATATTTCCTTGAAAACTGGAAGAGATTGTTGCATTTTATCTAACACCTAATGCTGTTAATGAGGAGTATATGTTTCTCTGATACTTGGTTTTTTTAATTAAGGTATCATTGATATACAATCACATGAGCAACACTGTGGTTATTAGATTCCCCCATTATCAAGTCCCCACTACATACCCCATTATAGTCACTGTCCATCAGCATAGTAAGATGCTGTAGAGTCACTACTTGTCTTCTCTGTGCTATACTTCCTACCCCGTGCCCTCCCCACATTATGTGTGCTAATCATAATGCCCCTTAATCCCCTTATCCCTCCCTTCCCACCCACACTCCCCAGTCCCTTTCCCTTTGGTAAATGTTAGTCCATTCTTGGGTTCTGTGAGTCTGCTGCTGTTTTGTTCCTTCAATTTTTGCTTTGTTCTTATACTCCACAGATGAGTGAAATCATTTGATATTGTCTTTCTCCACCTGGCTTATTTAACTGAGCATAATACCCTCTAGCTCCATCCATGTTGTTGCAAGTGGTAGGATTTGTTTTCTTCTTAGGGCTGAATAATATTCCATTGTGTATATGTATCAGATATTAATTATCCATTCATCTACTGATGGACACTTAGGTTGCCTCCGTATCTTGGCTATTGTAAATGGTGCTGCAATAAACATAGAGGTGCATATGTCTTTTTGAATGTGTGAAACTGTTTTCTTAGAGTAAATTCCTAGGAGTGGAATTCCTGGGTCAAATTGTATTTCTATTTTTAGTTTTTTGAGTAACCTCCATACTGCTTTCCCCAATGGCTGAACTAATTTACATTCCCACAAGCAGGGTAGGAGGATTCCCCTTTCTCCACATCCTCACCAGTATTTATTGTTGTTTGTCTTTGGGATGTTGGCCATCCTAACTGGGGTGAGGTGATAACTCATTGTGGTTTTAATTTGCATTCCTCTGATGATTAGCAATGTGAAGCATCTTTTCATGTGCCTGTTGGCCATCTGAATTTCTTCTTTGGAGAAGTGTCTGTTCAGATTCTCTACCCATTTTTTAATCAGGTTATTTGCTTTTTGGTGATTGAGGTGCGTGAGTTCTTCATATACTTTGGATGCCAACCCCTTATCGGATATGTGATTTATGAATATATTCTCCCATACTGTAAGATGCCTTTTTGTTCTACTGATAGTGTCCTTTGCTGTAAAGAAGTTTTTTAGGTTGACGCAGTCCCACTTGTTCATTTTTGCTTTTGTTTCCCTTCCCTGGGGAGATATGTTCATGAAAAAGTTGCTTATGTTTAAATTCAAGAGAGTTTTGCCTATGTTTTCTTCTAAGATTTTTATTGTTTCATGACATACATTCAGGTCTTTGATCCATTTTGAGTTTACATTTGTGTATGGAGTTAGACAGTAATCCATTTTCATTCTCTTGCATGTAGCTGTCCAGTTTTGCCAACACCAGTTGTTGAAGAGGCTGTCATTTCCCCATTGTATATCTATGGCTCCTTTATCATATATTAATGGACATATATTAATGCTTGGGTTAATATCTGGACTCCCTAGTCTGTTCCATTGGTCTATGGGTCTGTTCTTGTGCCAGTACCAAATTGTCTTGATTACTGTGGCTTTGTAGTAGAGCTTGAAATTGGGGAGCATAATCCCCACTGCTTTATTTTTCCTTCTCAGGATTGCTTTGGGTATTCACGGTTTTTGTGGTTCCATATGAATTTTAGAACTATTTGTTCCAGTTTGTTGGAGAATGCTGTCAGTATTTTGATAGGGATTGCATTGAATCTGTAGATTGCTTTAGGCAGGATGGCCATTTTGACAATATTAATTCTTTCTACCCAATAGAATGGAAAGAATTTCCATTTATAGTGTCCTCTTTAATTTCTCTCAAGAAAGTCTTGTAGTTTTCAGTGCATAGGTTTTTCACTTCCTTGGTTAGATTTATTTCTAGGTATTTTATTCTTTTTGATGCAATTGTGAATGGAATTGTTTTTCTGATTTCTCTTTAGCTAGTTCATCACTAGTGTATAGGAATGTATAGGAATAAACAACTGAACCAGGGATTTTCAAGGGGCCCCTTGAACTTCTCTGGTAGTTTCAACTTCACTCTCAGTTCCTGGGACTGATTTAATCGGAGACAGGAGGAATTGAAATGACTCCAAATTCCAATAGTCAGTAATGTCACAGTCTTAGCCTGTCCACTTCTGGGCTGCTATTTCATCCAGTCATTCTACATGGTCCTTGTAATTGGCATTCTCCACAAGTCCTCTCTGTTCAGTTGTTTATTCTCTGTGGATCCAACAGGGGTGGGGTTCTGCTTTGTTTAACACCTTTTCCTCATGAGCTGGGCACCTGTGCACCTGCTAGGCCATTCTGCCTAATGCTACTTGCCTGATGGTGAATCAGTTGCTCTAGATTCCACACTCTTTGTTCCTTCTACTGTTGGCCTCCATTTTCATTCTCCTCATCACCATTCATGGTGATCTGGAGTTGTATTCTTTTAGCATTTTGCTTGCCCACCAGCCTGAACTCCTCAGCACCTTCTCATCATTACTTTCTAGGACTTGTCTAAACCCCTAAGCATGATACAACTCAATTAATGCCCAGTGGTTAGATAGGACAAAGTTGACAAATTTTGAGAATGACAAATTAATCTGAAACAATATTAAAGCTCCATTTCTCACAATCTTCACTGCCTCCTCCCCAATTCTGACCTAGTATTTTAGCTCTGCTGTGCTCTCCCTTGTACAGGGAATGGCAGGGGCCAGGAGTGTAGGTTTGGATAGAAGTGGAGCTCTGATAACCACATATTCTGGAAGTATGGCAGACTGTTTGTTTCCTGTCTGGCCAATGGGTTTCAGCCCAAGTTCACTACAGACAAATTCAGTGAGACTGAAAAAATGACAATGGAACATTCTTGGGGTGAAAGGGTTTATACCCAACTTTGTTCCCACAGTAACAGGTCAATCACTAGAATCCCGTCTACTCAGAGCAAGTCTGCATGCAGCAAGCCAGTCTCTGCCTCTGGGCCTCTCTGTCACCCAAAGCCATCTCAGTCTCTGTCTCCTCAGTGCTACCACCACTCCAGCCTCTGCTCTCCTACAGCCTTGTAGCCCTGCCACCATGTTGCCCAGAGCACTGGGAAGAGCTCTTTATATAGAATCAATAACAATGTATTGCCCACCCATGTGTAGTGAGCAAGTCAACCAGGGCCAGGTGAGAATCCTGGCCACAGGAACCTTCACTTTCTCCACATTTCCCTAACCAGGAAGAGAGAAAATAATATCACTACCTCAGATGATTCTTAAGAACTACCAGAGATTATATACTGTTAGCATCTAGAACAATCCAGATATATATTTTGGCACTCCTTGCTGCCCACCTCTTATAAGGCATGTGCATGTGTTCCAGTCCTACTCAACTCACTGAATTTGCCTGTAAGAATCTGAGTGCATGACCTTGGCCTGAGTATTTAACTTGATGTTCTTGATTCTAGATTTTGTTCCCATCTTAAAAGAAGTACCTAAGACCTAAACAACTGTTTCTGAATTCTGTGCTATTTTTAATCACTGTAAATTGAGGAATACTTATACTATAATTTAATTTGTGAAATTTAAGTTAATCACTTTGGGAAAAGACTATTTCTTGTTATTTCAGATAAATGGTAACTGAATATTTACTCATGAAAACATACTGGTGAAATTATCTGGGGATGAGAAACCATCACTAGAGTTTTGGAAAACTTAAAAGTTAAAAAATTTTAGATGTATTTATTTAGTTTTATACCCACCATAGCTTGTCCTAAATTGTTAGATGAAGAAGTTTTTTCTAAAATTAGAGTGGTTAAGAATATGGCAACAGTTTTTCAGTTAAATTATGTCAGTGCTAGGTAAGTATTGCTCTATGGGGGAAAAAAAAGGAAATTAAGAACAACTTGCATGTCAGTTTAAGTGTAATCATTTCTTGTACCAGTGGTTGTCACCCATGTAGTTGGTCCATATCTTGGGGTCATTAGTATTTTTAAAAGCTTCCAGGTGATTCTAATATGCAGTCATATTGGAAGACTACTGTCTTATATAGTACAGAGAATGTCAACACTAGCACGTTTAAAAAGAGCAGGTTTAAACTTTAATCCCAAGTATAGCGTAAGTGAAATATGGTGGTTGCTAAAGCAGTATTATTTAAAGTCATGTTTACCAATATTGCCTATTCATAGGCATCATCTGGGGCAGTGGTTGCAAATGTTGATTCTTCCATCCCTCTTCTGATTCACCTCAGATTTAGTCAGTCTGGAGCAAGAACCATGAATATGCATTTGTGGGGAAAATGAAAGTTCCTCTGGCCAGGATCCCCACCTGACCTTAAACTACTTGGTGATGTAACTAGCCTACTGCTAGGTTACTGCTTCCACACCTATGGGCAACAAGCTATTAATGACTGAGTCACTATAAAGAGAGCTCTTCCAGTGCTCTGGGTGGAGGCAGAGACGGAGGTGGATACAGACCTGCAGAGAGCTGAATGCAGATGGGATTCTAGTGCTTGACCTACCACTGTGAGAATAAAGCTGAGTATAAACCCTTTTACCCCAAGAATGTTCCAATGTCATTTCTCACTCACCGAATTCATAGTGAACTTGCCAGGGGCCAAAACTCTCAGGCTCAACATTCAAACATGTACACCAGCTGATTCATAACATCATACCTGTATAGCAAATCTGAAGTACGGACTCCAAAAAAGACATAAACTTTGGAGGAGGTTAAAGTACAGTGTTAAAGTCATGAGCCTGTATGAGAGTTCTCATATGTAAAAGCTGGTACTACAAAGAATCAGCAAACTATAACCCACTGCCTGTTTTGATAAAGAAGATTTTATTGGAACACAGCACACCTACTGATTTATGTATCGGTGAGTGCTTTGGTACTGCATTGTCAGGGTTGTATAGGTGCAACAGAGGCTGTGTCGTCTACAAAGTGGAAAGTCTTTACTATCTCCTTTACAGAAAAGTTTGCTAGCCCCTTTGCTGAGATCACCTTACCACTGTGAAAGTCCCTCCTGGGATTGTGTCAAGTCAGCAAAAAGCACAGTAGAGGAAGGTGAGAGGCTGTGCCCTGAATCCTGCAGGTATCTGAAGCTATTTTTACTGTGGGGCTTTTCAGTTAAAAACTATACATTATTTTTGTTTGTTTTTGTGCTGCTTTACTTTGCTCTTACTTAAGGCACTGGAGTTGGCCCTTCCTTTACTTAGAACAAAAAGAGCTCTGGCCAATACCAATTATGACAATTAAAAATTCATGCAGAGCAGAAAAAAATAACATAGCTGACATCTTTGTAGTATTTAAATATCTGACCAACTTTGACTGACACAGAGAAACTAAATGATTTTTGCAAAGAATATAAATATTCCTTCCTAAAAGTGGCAAATACTTTCCAGAAACAACTGAGGACAGACTAGCAAAGGAATTTTTCTATCAAAAACACGATGAAGACTACACATTCATCCTGCTCTGAGTAGGGCTTCCCCGACAGCCTGGAGAGTTAGGATTAACAGCACATGCATAGGTCACACCCTAGACATTCGTGTTTTACATTTTGCATTTTTAGGCTTATAGTAGCTGCTAGTTGAAACTAATATGGCTATACAGGTTAACTCTTTGGTTAGTTTAATTCAAAAGTGTTTCACGTTCACCTTTAACCCTCTACTTTTTTGCACAGGATGTAGTTTACAGAACATCCTCAATAAAAGGAAAAAATGAGCCTGAGCTAGCTGACCCAACATTTTCACCTTAGGATGCAGATTAAGGTGGTGTGTAACAAGAACTTAAAGAATCAGTCCTCTCAGAGTGCATTCTTATCCAAAAAAGGAAGCAAGCCCCTAAAACACCTCTGTTCTTTTCCAATTGGATGATGTCTCCTTAAAATGTCTAGTCTGTTTCATAAATTCTTAGTAGCAACGACCTAAGCTGACCCATGCTCTTTATAACCACAGAGTCACTTTATTCATGATCCTTGATAATTTTTGCATTAGAATGTTGCTGACTCTTAACCTTACTGAAATAAAATAGGCCCAAGACCTGGTGCAACTTAGTGCATTTTCTGCTCACTGTGTCTTGACTTGGAGGATACATCCATTTGGTTTGCTGGGTAGGGTAAGCCACACTGTGAAGCAATGACGTTCTCTCTGATTCCATCAGGAATATAGTGAGTCCTTGTCTATGCAGAGGTAGAACTTTCTGTGTTCCAGGCTTTACCTGTAAAAATTATTTCTAGGAATCTAGCACTTAATGCCTTTGTTTCCATTAGAATAAAGCTTGCTTTAAGTAAGGTCTCTCCAAGTCCTCAGTTGAGAACTAGAGATCTTAGTTCATATTTGCCCCAACTGTCTGAAATTCTTCATTTTACTCATAACAGGGGTGACATAAACCATCTGCTCTACATAAATCTCACTTGAAGATTGGAGAATAAGATTGCTGGTTAATCTTCTAAAGTTTCAAATAAGACTTGGATCAGTCAATGGAATGAAGCACCTACATTTTACTGAGAGTCTTCTCATTAGGAAACTTCATCGCACACTCACCACACACTTTGTTCTCTTTTGGCAGCACTCAAAGAGAAATCCCTAAGGGAGGATATGTCCATAATAAGGGTGTCCATATTAGTCACCTATAGCTGCAAAACAAACTACTTCAGAACTTCACGGCTTAACACAATCACATTCATTACATGGAATCCGAGCACAGCTTGGTCTGGACTCCCACAAGGCTGCAGTCAAGGCTGGAGCCACTGCCATCTCAACTGGGGAAGGTCCACTTCCAGGCTTGCTCACCTGGCTGTTCCATGATTCAGTTCCTCACGAGCTGTTGGACGGAGGGGCAATCTGCTGTTTTCCAGAGGCCTCCCCCTCTGTTCCTTGCCATGCAGATCTCTCCAAAGGGAAGCTCACAACACGCAACTGGTGTCATGAGAGTGAGCGAGCAGGAGGGCGAGAGAGAGAAGTGCAAGCAAGTTGGAAGTCACACGTCTCTTCCAACCTAACCTCAGATGTGGCATTCTTCACTTTTGCCATATTCTATTCAAGGGAAGCAAGTCACCAAGTGCAGCCCACACTTAGGCTGAGAGGGTCACACAGGGTGTGATTATCAGGATATGGGGACTATTGGGAGCCATCTTAGGAGTCTGATCACCACCATGTCCTTATGAACCAATCTGCCAAAGAGGACCGAAATCTCCAGTGGAAAAAAGGATGAGCTGTGGGAGTTTATTTCTTGACTGACAGGAGTTGTCAGATGTTGTGAAAAGACTTGTTCCCATCCTTATTTGAGGAGCTACTTCAAACTTACTCCTCAGAAATCTCTCCAACCCATCTCCTCTACCGTCATATTTAGTTCCTTACTCACAGAGAAAACACTCCTTTCAGACTTTGTTCCTTATCACAGAGAAAATGAAAGCAATCAAATAAGATTGTCTGAAGTGTAGACTTTTAGAAGAAAAATATGTGGCTAAATTTTTGCTCATTTCCTTTTTATTCTGATTTCAAGTAAAGGGAATTCCTGTTTGAGGCTATATATCTTTCCTTTCTGCTCTAGATCTAACCTCCTCCTTCTCTTGTACCCTCAACACAATCCCCCTGATGCTTCTCTTGTAGCATGTCCAGCACCCAAGTTTGTCCCACGTTCTCTCCGTGTCCCCTTCAGATAACAGCCTTTTGCTCTCCCATTAGCTCTTACCAGACGTATTTAATGTTGTACAGCAAGTCCTAGCTAGAGATAAAGACAAGAAAAGGGAGCAAAAGTATAGAGATTGGGAAGGCAGGAAGAAATAAAACTGTCTGTTTGCAGATGACATTAGTGTTTATGTAGAAAATACACCCACCCACTTGAAATTAATAAGTGAGGGTAAAAGGCAATTACTTTTGTATTAGGATACCAGCAATGAAAAAACAGATTTTGTAATTTTAAAAAACCTTACCATTTATAATCCCCAGAAAAGAAATACTCAAGTATAAATTAAACAAAGATGTATAGGCTCTCTATGCATGAAGATAACCAAACTCTAATGAAAGGAATCAAAGAACTAAAGATCACGATACAGTTTACAGAGGCATCAGAGCCAAGGACTCATACTCACTAACGTAGACAGTACCTCTGGCAGTGTCTGCTGATAGGATCCTGACCATTTCTCCCAAGAACCCAATATCTTTAATCTTTCTCTTTATTCTTCTACTACTTCTTTCAGCACCAACTTTCTCATTATCTTTTTCAATTAACATCCTTTCATATCGCTGAAAAGTATTGACACATAATTTGAAATGACTAATTTCAATTTGTGTATGTGTGAATATATATACAAGTGTGATGTGTATGGGTGTAAACATTTTTCTTTGAAGAGAATAGTGCTTTTGATATACAAGATTTTTTCTCTGTGTGTCAAACCTACATTGTGCTAATTTTCTTGTTCTTAAATCTATGTACACAGTAACTATCAATGTCAGAGGAATAATTACATTAATTAAATAAAGTTACTCTGCTTCCATATACCTTTATCAGTGGGATTTAGCCATAATCAACATACTTAAAATTTATCATGAGAAACAATTTATTAAATCAATGTCAATAGCATAAAAAAGTGGCCCATTTTTCTTACTCTTCTTGGCACCATACAATTTTCTAATAATATGAAAAAAAATTAAGTTGGAAAAACTGCCAGAACTTTATATTGTATATGATAGTTATTAAATATAAGCTACCTGTCCCTTTTTACATGATAATAGTTATTTCCTGCCCATTTCAAAAAAAAAAAAAGTTCAGGAAATCCAATTACGTCAGTGGACAAAATAATGCATCATTTACACTTTGTTCTATGGTTAATAAGCAAAGTTCAGAAAGATGTTACAGACTCAAAGAATGTAAAATAAACATTCCATTGACTTTTAGGGACATAGAGTGCCACAAGACTTATTATTTCAAAGGGTACAAGGTACTACTAGAAGATGGATCACAAAACCATATATTTTGAACACCATTAATAACTTAAATTTGTTCAAATCTAGTAGTAATTTTTGTACAAAGCATTAGTTTTCATGGAGCGATAGAATTGCTACTGACTTGGGTGTCTTCATTAGTTTAGAACTTCAAAACAAAGGCCAGAAAATTAGAAAAGAGCAAGCATGAATTAGAAAAATGAAATATTTTTCACATCTAATTACTCCCTAGCAGCACATACACCCTGACAATTTTTTAGCACTGGATCACATAAACTATATACTTGTTAAGGAGTGACTGAAAAATTGCACAAAGTGTTTTATTGGCTTCATGTCATTCTTTGAACAGTGGCAAGTAATGAACTCCATTCTTGAGGGAAAGAGACCACTTGTATTCAAGTGCCAGTTACTTACTTTCCTAATCAATTATGTCATTCTTCACTAAATACTCTAAAATTACAGTTTTAGGCCCTGGCTTAAGAAGTTGGAGCTCACAAAACTATGATTACCAAATTACTTATTCCACAAACTGGCTGAATTTTGACACCCAAAAAGAACTGTTATACTAAACACTACTAAAATTTTCTTCACTATACTGCACACAAGGCTGGGTTAGGCACCTGATTCACTTCTCTTAAATAAAATGAGTTGGGGAGTGGGGAAAAGTTAAAGTGATGTTTTCTATTGTTGAAATCACAAGGCAGCCTATTTTATTACAGTAATTATGTTCACATTTGTTGAAGAGATCACCAAATGTGGAATAACAGTAGCATTTACTTGTCAACACTGAAACATAATTCCAATTTCCAGTTTGAGTTGCAAAATAGTCCAATATCATACTGTCTTAATCCAGTGCACGTCTTAAGAGTTGGAATGAGCCATGAATATTTCCATATCCCCATAGAGACTAAAGAATAATCACTGTTATATGTAAATACATTTAGTGAAACTACTCTAGAGACTGCAGTAGTCACTGCAGTTATTAATGAAGCTGCACTTAATTTGGTGCTCATCCAAATTACTCTCTAGGAAAAATTCAAGAGGCTGAACATAATCTGAGCTTAGATTCCACACCTGTCATATTTGATAAACTAGGTTAGAACTAATAAAATTGTTTGCACAGTAGTGGTGACCACTTTTCTGGTTAGGATGTGAAATATGCTCCTGTTCTCCTCCCAAAGTTAGGCATGACTGTATTCTGAGTATGTCACTCACATGATCTAATGTTTGTATCTCTAGGGCCCCTGGCTGGTTTATGTATAAGGTAGCCAACCCAAAGCCCAAATGAGCAGTGGAAGCCAAAGTGAGGATGGCCAACTACTGTTAGGGTGCAGATTTGGCCATGCTGTCACCACTGTCCTTTGTCATTTGAAAACCTCCTGCAAATATACACATATATTTTAATTGGGTTGTGCCTTGTAGTAAACTTGGTAAATTTGGTTGGTTAAGTCTTGGCATACAAATTGTTGGCTTGCAGGACTAAGACACTTCAAAAGATCCCCAGAAGACTACATTGGCACTGCCCGTGCCTCTCTGAGGAAATAAATTGACAAGACTGTCCTTTATATTTCCAAAACCACAGAACTTTACAGTTAGTGTATACAAGTGACACAGCTCTCCTTATCCTGACAGTCTTTCAGACCTGAACTTGTTTGTCTTCAGAGTCTCTCTTGCCACCCTTATCTCTATCTTTCCTATCCTATTTCCATAGCTTGATAAATCAGGGTCTAATTTGCTCTCCTCTTTTGTATTTTCTGCTCTTGCCTCGATTCCATTTCATATCTGTCAATAAAGACCAAATTCCATCTATGTTTGGTCATTTTCTATTTTAGCAAATCCATCATTTTACCTTTGAATGTTCCCTTAAATCAGAACACAAATCCAGCAGTTAGGTTGACAGGAATCAAACACTGTTCAGGATTGACTTAAGAAACTGTTTTGCTTCTCCAAATCTATCTACTCTAAAATTACAGTTTTAGGCCCTGGCTTAAGAAGTTGGAGCTCACAAAACTATGATTACCAAATTACTTTTTCCACAAACTGGCTGAATTTTGACACCCAAAAATAACTATTATACTAATCACTACTAAAATTTTCTTCACTATACTGCACACAAGGCTGGGTTAGGCACCTGATTCAGCTAAGTAACAATTCATTTTATAATTTTGGGTAATTATTAGAATTAACAGATGAATTCAGTATAGTTTCAGGCTAAAAAATCAGTATACAGAAATCTGTTGCATTTCTATATACAAATAATGAACTAACAGAAAAAAAAATTCCAGAAATCAATCTCATTTATAATTGAATCAAAGGACTAAAATATATAGGAATAAAGTCAACCAAAGAGGTGAAAGAATGGGACTCTGAAAACTCCAAGACACTGATGATAAAAATTGAAGAAAACACAAATAAATAGAAATCTATCCATGCTCATGGATAGGAAGAATTAATATTATTAAAATGGCCATACTTTCCAAAGCAAACTACAGATTCAATGTAATCCCTATCAAAATACCAGTAGTATTTTTACAGAACTAAAACAAATAATCCTAAAATTCATATGGAACTACACACACACACACACACACACACACACACTGAATAACCAAAGGAATCTTGGAAAAGAAGAACAGAGCTGGGGATATCACGTTCGCTGATTTCAAACTATACTACAAAGCTAAAATCAAAACAGTATGGCAATGGCATGAGAACATATAGATCAACAGAAGAGAAGAGAGAGCCCAGAAATAAACCCACGCCTATATGGTCAATTGATAAATGATAAAGGAGGCAATAATATACAATGGGGAATACAGTCTCTTCAATAAATGGTGCTGGAAAAACTGGACAGCTACAAGCAAAAGAGTAAGACTGGACAGCTTATTTCACCATATATAAAAATAAACTCAAAAATGGCTTCAAGACCTAAATATAAAACCTGAAAGCATAAAACTCCTAGAAGAAAACATAGGCAGTGAGCTCTTGAACATCAACATTAGCAATTTTTTTCTACATATCAAGTAATTTTTTCCTACATACATTCCAGTCAAGGGAAGCAAAAGCATAAATAAACAAGTGGGACTATAAACTAAAAGGCTTCTGCACAGAAAAGGGTACCATCAACAAAGCAAAAAGGCAACCTACTGTATGGGAGAATATATTTGCAAATGATATATCCAAGAAGGAGCTAATATTTAGAATATATAAAGAACTCATAGAATATAACACCAAAAAAACAGTAATCTGATTTTAAAAAGGCCTGAGCACCCAAATAGACATTTTCCCAAAGAAGACAAACAGATAGCCAATAGACAAATGAAAAGATGAACAACATCAGAAATCCTCAGGGAAATGCAAATCAAAACAACAATGAGGTATCACCTCACACCAGTTAGAGTGTCTAACATCAACAAGGCAAGAAATAAGAAGTGTTAGCAAGGATGTGGAGAAAAGGGAACCCCTTACACTGCTGGTAGGATTGTAAACTAGTGCAGCCACTATGGAAAGCAGTATGGGGGTTTCTCAAAAAACTGGAACTAGAAACACCATATGACCCAGCAATTGGACTTCTGGGAATGTACCTGAAGAAAACAAAATCACTAATTCGAAATGATATATGAACTCTATATTAGTCACAGCATTATTTACAATAACCAAAATATGGAAACAACTGGAATGTCCATCAACAGATGAATGGAAAAGCAGATGTGGTATATACAATGGAATATTACCCAACCATAGAAAAGAAGGAAATCTTGCCATTAGTGACAACATGGAAGGACCTAGAAGGATATATTATGCTAAGTTGAAATAAGTCGGGAAAGACAAATACCATATAATTTCACTTACATGTGGAGTCTAGAAAAATAAAACAAATGAACAAACAAACAAAATAAAAATAAACCCATAGACATAGAGAACAAACTGGTGGTTGCCATAGGGGAGGGAAGTGCGGGGAGGTGTTAAATGGGTGAAGGGAAAAAGATAAGTGAAAGGGTTTGATATCTTCATCTGGGTGATGGTTACACAAGTGCACATACATGTCAAAATTCATTGAGCTGTACAGTAATATTTGCACATTGTATGTACTCTGATATTTTTAAAAACTATTTTTAAAAAAAGCCTGGATAAAGAAAAGAGAAGATAACGAACTTCCCCTGGAAGAGCCTTCTTGAGGGTTAGAGTTGATCACGTCTCAAACTGTGTCCTATTTGCACAATGCAGAAACTTCTTTCTTATTAGGGATTAGGTTCCGGATAATCTGAAGAGGGGGAAGCCTGTGCACTAACTCAATACTGTGAAATACCAAATGCAGGTCTTGCACTGTAAGGTGGATGTGTTTTGTGTGTTAGGTGATGTGATTTCATTCAGTTGGGATCATTAGGACTGTCCTCATCCGTGTTCAGCATCCCATACTTGCACTTTCAGTCTAGTAAAATTTTTTAGTTTTTCCATGAATTTATTTCAAGTAAAGAGAACAAAAAGTAGTCATATTTATTGATAATAGGGTTTATCATCTGTTCACTCACGAGTGTTCGGTGACTCCTGAGAAGCCCTACACCAACCTGCAGAGAAAATTAGCTCCCTTCTCATTTTGACAAGAAACCCAACCCACAAAGCATGTTGTGATTTTAATAGTCTTTTGTATTCTAGCATCACAGGGTGTTTTGACTGTAACCCCTATTATATAATTCTGTTTTCCCCTAACCTGAGGTCCTTACTAAGCCATAGGTTTTCTTTTTCTTTTACAGACTTTTCACTTACCTATTATTTAGTCTCCTGCCTCTGCTCTTATTTCCTTTGGGAATCTAAAATCTCCACCCTTATTACACAGTGTGGTTGAACTCCACTCCAGTTCCTACCCCCAAATTCATGTATCCAAACCCATCACAATAGTGTGCAAAAGAAATATCAATATTAAGATCCATCTTTCTCGGAGGACACATTAGTTGCACCCTTTTGTTATTTTATGTGACCTTTGGTGTCTTATCCTTGAATCTGACCTCCACACACCCAGAACTTGCAAAATGTATCTTTTCAAAATCCCTAAGGTACTCCATTTAAGAATATTTGCAGATCACATTTTCTCTATTTCTTCATATGCATGAAAACAGACAACTCTAAGATGAGGTCATTTGGTTATCTCAACTGAGGAGTAGGGAGTTTCACCATATTATTCTTGCCCCTTTTCCTTTATAGCATATCTGTTGGCTTGTGGATGACTCCATTCTCTAAAGAACTTATTACTGAATCCAGAAGGAAAGTCAGCTATTTTCACCAACACATTGTTGGCCGATTTTTAGATGCAGAGGAAAATTCTTTACACCTCCCATGCATATCCCATTTTCCATGGGCCTAAGGAGTCCTAGAACAAACACCAAAACTGGGGAATGGATACAGAGCTTCCCTCAAGGACCTCACATTCTTTTTTTGAGATTCTGAGGGAAATATCAAGCACCCTATTCATTAAAAACTGCATAGCAAGGCCTCAGTCTACAAAATATGCATACTATTGTGGCTCATTCACAACACAGACGTGGACTTAGGATTGTTTTACAACATCTGGGATATTCTCTAAACCTTTCAAAAAAAGAAAAATGAATTCTATTGAAATGCTACAAATTTTTAAGCAATGAAAGCAGTTACAATGTCATTTTTTATGCTGTCCCTCATTAACCAATATCCTTTGTCACTTGAAAAATGCAAGTGTCCTTAATTCTCAATATAGAATTAAATCTGACTGCCAAATGACATTGTCAATGACTTCTAATTAAAAACACAGGTTCTGAAAATCCAACCTAGCATTTTATTCCCTTATCAGCCAGTAATTAGGAGATCCATGATTTAGCTGGCTTTCTTTTTTTGTTCTTTATCAAAACATATGCCCTAGTTTATTAAACATGATTTAAAGTGATGTAGCTTTTACAGTTTTACATCAGTTGATCGCTATCAGTAATGAAATGTACTGCAATTTAAAGCAGGAGATAGTCATTAATCTTTAAGACAATGATCACTGACATTTAATAAAATACATTATGCAAAGACCATGGCTTAAGTCTACTTCAAATATTCCTCATCACATCTGGTCTTCTATGTGCTTTCTCTTACAAAATAAACAAGAGAATTACTATCTTTGGGACTGATGGCTGGCTCAATCTGACCTGTAGTGTAATTACCATTCTGCTATAAGTCATGATCTAGTAATTTAACATAAAATAGGCAATTCAGTTACATATTCCCTTTATGCAACTCTTAAGTGAGAAAAAACTTTCTATAATGCCTCGTGTCATTTGACTCAACCTTTATTTAAAAATTTTATGTCATATATTCAAGGCTAAATTAATCACATTTCTCCCTAAATTGGCCTTATCCCCTCATTTCCCTATTTCTTCAAATATGAGTATTCTCCTAATTATCCAGGCTTCGTCCCTAGAAGTATTCCTTGACTTCAGTCTTTTCTGGATTCACTATCTTTAATCATTCATGTTTCATATCCATGTCTTTTTCTACTTTTGCATTAAACATATATATTATTTTATATTATATATATATATATAAATTATATATACATTCTTACATATTTTATATATATTCTTACTTCCACTTTCCAACACTTAGACCCAAGTCTTTACTCCATTCATTTGGACAATTTCAATTACTTTCTAAGTAGTCCTTTTAACTTCCAAGCATTCTGCCCTCCAATCCAAACTGCTTACATATTGCACATTCATTTTCTTGCTACAAAGCTGACATCACTCCCTTTCTCTTTTCAAGCCCCTTGCCCCCTGCCAGCTCCTCGCTGCTTAAAAATTAAACCCAAACTCATTAATCTAATAATGAGGCCCTACACAATCTGAATCCAAATGTCTTCATTATGATCAAGATCAAGTCATAATGCTTTTCCTTAATCATGTCCTTACTTTGCTTTTCTTTTGTTCTTTGCCATTCCCTATACATTTAATATTCTCTATGCTCTTCTTTTACAATCTATTTTTCAAGTTTTTATTTAGATTCTCCTTTCTCACATGACCATACCCTTTAGAAGAGATCTCTCCCCTCAACTCTTAAAAAACTTTGTTTGCCTTCTCTGAAGCATTATGGCTTTTTTCCCAGTCTTTAATGTTAGATTTATAGCCATCAAAGATACTGACATCACCACATTCTTTTCTTGATCTAACACAGAGCACTGCATATAGGGAATAGTCCAACAGATTCATATATATATATATATATATGACATGGCATATACATAGATGACACACATGAAATAATAGTCTTCATATAAATCAGGGTTCAGTAAACTATGGCCTGCAGGCCAAATATCTCCTCCTAGTTTCTGTAAATTAATTTTTAGGGGGACACAGCCATGTGTATTTGTTTACACTTTGTCCATGGCTGTTTCTGCACTAAAACAGCAGGATTAAGTAACTGCAACAGAGACTCTATGACCCACAAGGCCTGAATACTTCAGGCTTTATAAAAAGGCCCTTTACAAAAAAACCTTGCTGCTATGTGATATAATACATTGAAGTAAAGAAGGAAAAAATCAACTTTGTCTGGATGCCTGAAGCTTCCACAAGGCATGTCCATTCTTGATCCTTTTCCATCCATCACTGTCTGCCCTTTGCTGCCAGTTTACCCACTGGTTTTATAAGACTGTTCTTGGCTAAGCCATCTGAACCTGGGTATTTGTGAAGTGTTTCTCAAGAGCACACCTGTTTAGAGGTACTTAAACTGAGACACCTTAGATAAGCTTCTGCAGTCAATATTTAGGACATCTGCTGATCCTCACAGAAGGCCACTGACAAGTGACAGCTGCCAGTCAGTCAGAAAGAACCTATAAATTTCACGAGTATAAGACACAAGCTAAGAAGGTGCAAAGCAGTCCAAGCAATGATGGCAAATTCCCAGTTAACCATTAGAAGCCTTTTTAATAGGAAAATGCTTCTCAATAGGTCAGAAGAATACATGTCGCTGATTGATTTTGTCAAAATAAGAGTGATTTTGGCAATTTCAAAACTTTTTAAAAGAGTCTTCTCCAAGTAAAAACACCTAAACAGTACTCTTTCCATGGGAACTGAAATAATTATTTTTGTACTTTTGTATTCCTCATTTGCCCAGTATATCACAGCATGATCATATACATATTTATACATCTATTTTGTTAAGCATTCCTATTTCCAATTTAAAAATTCATAGGCTTATATATATTCCAATTTAAATTGTGTGTAAAAATCACATAGGCTATTTTAGATTATCCTAGCTACATATAGTTTGATGCTTATGTATTTATTTATTCAGTGAATATTTCTTAGGAGCTATCATGTTCCAGGTATCATGGAAATCATATGGCATCACAAAAAAAAGGACAGACTTCCAGCGGTCATAGCAGTGTTTGAATCCCACCTCCACAAGCTGAGTGCATATAGATAACTTATTTAATGTCTTTCAGACAAAATTAGATTCTTTGTAAAATGTAGAATGTAATGGTTTTTTTCTGAGGGTTGTTCTAAGAATTATGTGTGGCAGCCGTGTTAGTCTGCCTGACTTATAACCACTTCAGGCTCTGCCTTCTGCTGAGCACACAGGTGATCACTAGATCAAAAGTGGACCTGTTACAGTGAACTCTGCCTCCTGGAAAAGTCCTAACGGTGGGCATTTGTCCCAAGTCAGGACAATCAGAGTCCTTCTCAGGGTGTTTACAACTACTGCTGGGGCAAAGGTCTCTTTGCCTATAAGATCACGAAACTGGAAGAGAGTAAATGGAGAGACTGATAAAAATGTCTCGTCAAGGAGAGAAAGATTGTATACAGCAGGAGGGAATAAAGCTAACAAAATTGATGGAGAGACATGGAGCTCCCTTAGTTTCAGTCCCCAGGTCACTAGGGTTGTCCTGAAGTCCTTCCACTACATCCGCTTCCTGCTAAAACTGTGTTTTTTGCAACTGGATTCCTAGCTAATACAATATAGAAATGCTCACCAAAGCACAAAGAAAGTGCACAACAGATGTTAGCCACCTCATTCTACCTCCGGGCACCTGGGAACAAGGGATGAATAGTGTGGTGCTGACCTCAAGATGCCTCTGGCTTAATGTCTTCACTTTTTTGAAAGCAGGGATCTCGTTTCTCTTGTTCAGTTCCAACACCCAGAGCAGTGCTTGACACATAGCAGGAAAACAGTAAATATTTGCTAAATGAACAAATGCTTGATTAAATAACTATAGCACTGACATAATGAGTATTATAATAGACACAGAAAGATGTTTAAGAATGTCTAAATCCAGAGGAAACTAACCTACCAAGGTTATTGAAAGAATCATAGATAAAATATATATGAGCAGTAACAGGAAAGGAATGAAATTGTTGTTGGAAATATAACAGCTATGAGCTGCTCCATGATACTCAAAGAGCAAGCAGTGCCAATCGTCTCCGTTTTTCTAAAGGAAAGCAAATCTGGCTCTAATAATCTACTTATCAATGTCATCACTGGACCCTAAGTCCTGCACTCCTCTCCCTCTCCATCAAATCACACAGAATGCCTGGGCTCAGGATATCCTGGGCAATTAACAGAGGAAGGCCCTGGCCTCAGGCCACAGTGTCACTGCCTTACCTGAGCTCCTGCCACTCTGTGCTCTTGGCCAGCCCCACCTCCTGGACACTGTCCCTCTGAGTCCTTGCCCCAGTGCCCACTCAGCAATCCCTTTCAAATCGCGCCAAGCACACCTGCGGCATGGCATCCAAGGTCACGTTATTTTAACGGCCAGCTCTCCCAAGAGACCCACTAGTCGTGCATCTCCAAGGCGCAGCGTCTGGCCAGAGCTCTGATCTGCACCACCTGGATGTTTCTACAAACCGTCCTCTCCCCATTCTGTTAGAAGCCACCTCCAGAAAAGAACACACTTTTTTAACTAAACATAGCTTTTTTCTTTCCTCTCTTAGGTAACATGAAGTTTGATTTCCTAAGTATGATTTAGCTGGACCTTCCAAAATGTCCTTTTATCTCTACCTGGAACACAAACCCATGCTCCTTAAAGGAGGAAAATTTTTTTTTTTCTTTTTCATTGGGATTCACTGGCAATCAAACAAGAAAGACCTCTTTGGTCAAATATTTCTGGCACTTCTTTGTTTGTGAAAAATTGCTCTCCTACGTTAATGTGTAGAATCAATGCAACAATGATGTTAACAATGATGATAAGAACTCAGAAGAGCCAAACATAAATGCAGATTTGCCCACTTTCTAGCTACACATTTGGAAGGAAATGTCTATTGTGATGCATTTTCCCCAGGAGAAATACTGCTCTAAGGACTTAAAATAATTGTCAGTTTAAGTTCAGTAGAACAAGAAAGCATCTTTTACTACTTCAGAAACATGAGGCAAATGTGCTCATATTCTGTTCAGGCATAGGTAAGCATAATTAATCTGCATCTTCCCAAATAGAAGGGAAGAGGCTTGAACTTATTACAATAAAGGAGGCATGAGTAGAAGGCATTACACACATACACAGAGAAACCATACACTCCTTGTTCATTCCAACTCTGACATAGTTGAGGACTTTCGGTGTCATTCTGGCTTTAATACTTTGTTGCTGAAAGCTTCTTTAGCTGGAGGCTCAACTGCCAACCCACTGGCAGTCCAACTATTTTTCATGTCAGCTGGTGATGAGCAATTACTGGCACATGAATCTGGTATCACTGCCTCTCAGTCCTGACCCTTTCCTGAGTTTCAGTAGCCTTACTGGAGCTAGATGCACGAATCCTAGGTGCCCTGTGGTAAAATAAAAACTGAAGATTTAACAATATATGTAAATCAAACCACCGTGCAGTACACCTTAAACTCATACAGTGATGTATGTCAATTATTTCTCACTAAAACGGGGCATAATAGAAATTGAAGGATTAGAATGCATTGAAAGAAACTGCAGTCTTATGGGTCATAACTTACCAGGATGAAAAAAGATATTAACATCAACAGATTTAATGTCTTACTTCAAGAGAAATATATTTCTGAGAAGGAGCTTTCTTTTGCCCCTAAAAGCTAAGCAGAGACATTTCCCCTGAGAAGGAAAAATTGGCAACTGAGCCAATAATTATAAATATAGATGGTGCATTGACAATATCATAGATTCCCTCTTTGGGGTAAAGAAAATGCTTATAAGATTTAAATAAGAGCTCAGTGTCCAGATATGTGGAAATTCCCCAAATCAGCCAAGAGATTGATAATCTTTTTAAACTAAATTTTAACTCAATAGCTACTTTGCTACAGAAATGAAACAAGAATATCTACTCCACAAAGCGATGTACCTTTCCTAAAATTATCATGGCCTTAAAATAGCATAGGGCATTCCATCCTAATGTACTACTTTCTTATTTTATAGGTTAGAAATTCATGAGATGTGATTAATCCTGCACTATGTTCTGTTCTCTTTAATATATGTATCATGAAAATGAACTACTGTATGCTTTATAAAGGGTAGCACTTGCTATTGCTTTGTCATTTTAAATATTATATAATTTGATCAGTTAGTGAGGGGAAAAAATGGAACCACTGCCCAATTCTCATTTAGAAGACATAAAAACTCAAGAAAGTGTTATACTCCACTAAGTATAACAGCTATTAATTCTTACCATTTTGTTCTTATCTCAAAAGTGGCAGTGAAGAACAGAAAGCCTAGAATTATTTCATCCCCTGGACAAGATTTAGAAGAATCATCAAGTGGTGCAAAATTGGCCTATTTTACCAAAACTGGTAAGACAACTTTGAAAATAAAAAGTACTTACTTGCAAAAATTGTACTCAAATTGTCCAGCATGCTGGCCAGTGATCAAAGTAATATATGTTTGAGGGATAATTCCTTGAGGACCACTAACCGTAAAGTCTATGAGCCAAGCAATTGTAAAGCTTAATCTATGATATGCAAGGGAAAGTGAGTCATCAACAAATAAATACCTATGCTACATAAGTTAAGGTCTTAAATGCACTCTTTTTAGGTAATATGAAAATACGGTTGTAATTAACACAATGGCAAAATAAAGTAAGAAGCCTCCTATTCATGCAGTCTCATACAAGCAGGTGTTTACTCCCTGGTAAACATACCTTTATGGAAATGTTAGTTTGAAATGCTGAAAATGAAATGTGCATTCAGTTTGGCCAATAACAGCAGAGTACTTGCTTGGCTAACATTTCCACAAACTATTGCCAGTTGCTAAACCTTGGCTAGCACTTATACATCTGCAGGGAGAAGGGCATACACATTTCTAAAATATTTGACTTGCACATATTATTTACCATATGGATTTGGCTCAAAAGGTTATGAATGCACTTGTCACATTTAAAAAGTATTTGGCCTGTATTTGCAAACACAGTCTATTTAATCTAATCTTCACTGAATAAGGGATGTGTATGTGTCTTTGTGTGTGCGTGAATGTACTCATAAAATAAATATTTATTCACAAAGAATGTTTCACTTAGGCTCATTAAAGAAGGTTTTAATTTAGTCAAGGGCATGTTTGTTGAGGATATTTTAATATCTTAAATTGTTCTAGCTTCAGAATCAGAATTTAGTACACCTAATAACTTTTATATATGACTGGGGTGTGCTACTTTACAGCTTGATTTGCAAATTTTAGTTTCCATTGTGAGATGTAGATTCCCACCAGACAAAAATGGAAGCAAAAAAAAAGAGTCTGCCCCCTCCAAAGCCTGAATCTCCTGTGCTTTCTAGGTCAAAGAATTCCTATATGCCGAGGAGTGTCCTGTGGAGACAGAATCCAGCCTGCACTCCTACCTCAGGGCCTTGACTATGAAAGTGACCACCGGCTGCTGAGGAGCAATGGTCTCCACAGAGCACGGCTGGAGTACGGCAGCTAATACCACACCCCAGCCTCTGTTGCTACCCTTGTGGTGTCTCCCCCATACACCTACTACTTTAGCAGCTTTAGGTTCATTGAACGTGGCTCTTTGGCAAAATGACCAGGGCAGTCTGGATCAAAGGCCTTTAGAGTTCTTCCTTTAGCCATCCTCACAGGTCAGGAGTGGTAGTAGGATACAAGCAGATTCTTTTAGAAAGAGCTGGAGCATAAGATCCAATAACAGGTAAGAAAGCCTCATGAGGGAAAGGACTTCACCTGTTATATGTCAGCATGTAAAGCAGAAACTGCAAAACAGTAGATACTCAAATGGAAGGAAGGGAAGGAGGAAGGAAAGAATCTGGCATGCAATGTCCTGATGGATGTGCTCTATCCACTGGGAAATGTGTCTCCAAGGAGCAATGTTACAAACAGTGTGGTTCTATATGAAAGTTGCTTCCAGAACTCAACGACAGGGATTAAATCTCCTTGGTCCAGGCATAATGAGAAGTGTCCAAGTATGGCACCCTTATTTATGCCTCCTATTGAGCTTATTTCCCTCATAACTTCCCAGAGGATTTGGGACCCTTTCCAGGGCTTGCCATTCCACTAACCTAGACACACCAATTCTTATTCATCTCATCCAACTCAGTACAAAGGTCACTCTACTGGTCTTTATTTTCTCTACTCTTATCAAAACATTCAGGGACTCTGTTGCATATATGCCACAGGGCCAGGAATAAGATAATCCAAGTACACTCAGATAAACTTCTTGACTCTAGATCTCAAAGAGAAGGGGTGAAATGTATAACGTCATTCCTTTTCTTTCTAGATAAACACAGATTTCCACATGCAGTTTGGCCAAGCCTCTCCCCAGACACTTAAATGCTGAAAAAGGAGGACTGGTTTTCCTAAGCAGAGCAAAAATTTTTTTTACCTCTAACATTGTAGTTGGCACTCTTGCATCGATAGCGATCACTGCTTAAGACATAATCCCAAAATTTACGACTTAACACAACAAATACGTGCTATATCACATGATTTCTTAGGATTAGGAGGACATCCATGGCATGGAAGTGGATTCCCTCTGAGCCTTCAAATAAGACTGCAGCCCTGGCCAGCAGCTTGACTTCAACCTTAACTGGGTGTCCACTCATGCTGTTATTGGCAGGTCACAGGCCCTCACCACATGGACTTCTCCTCAGAGCTGTTCCTCAAAACTGCTGTTAGATTTCCCCAGAATGGGCAAGCCACAAGAGAATAAGTACTCAAGAAGGAAGCCACAGATATTTTATGGCCTTATTTCAGAAGTGACATCCTATTTCCAAGGTCAGAATCATCATCTAACTCAGTTCCATATGTGAAGAGGCCCCTTGGGTGGGGTTCCTTATGTACAGCTGCTGTCTACCTGTAGACCCACACACCCCAATGGACCATAGGGGGATGGGATAAAATAACTGCTCTCACATTCCTGTTGAAGAAGAAAAAGTGGAAAAGGCACTACTCCATAGAAATTCTGAAATCCAACCAGGAAAATGTTGGATGTTCCTAGATTAGGTCTCAAGATCTAGCAGCATTTCTCCGTAGTTCTTGACTCTGCTTATTGGACTCCAACTTCTGCTCCCTTGGTAACTTTCCTTTCTCATGAAAGATATCATGTGGTGGTAGCAGACCAGCTTTTTCAGCCTGTTTTTGCCAGTAGAATTCAGGGATCTAAGAATATGGCCTAATTCTTAACATTTTATCCCCCTCAATCCAAGTTGGTGGGTATTTCTGCATCACTTCTTAAAGAACAAACAGTAAAGGCTTCCTTGGAATTCTTAGTCTCACTACAGTAAATAAAAGCCATACCCACAAATCCCTTTGAGATAAGCTCTTCATATGATTTCTACTGTTTGACTGAGAAGACCTGTGAGGAACACCTCTATTTTCTTTAGAGTGTCTTTTGCCTGTATGTTATACTGATACACCACCTTAGATCTTTCTCAGATTAAAAAAAATGTATTTTACCGCTGAAGCCTCGGCTTCATCTTTGGCATGTGCTTTTTTGGCTAGGAAGCCATTTCTTGATTTGGCATCATTTGGCATCTGTAGAAGCCAAGAATTTTCAAAACATCTGTTTCAATGTACAACAATCCTTCTCTCAATTTCTCCCTCCTCTTGCATTTTACCCAAAGCATCAAGAATTCAGACATAATTTTCACCACTTTGCTTGGTAACCACCTTTGCTGCTTCATTCAGTTCATAAGACACATTTTCCACTTTCCAAGTTACTGAAGACAATGGTGTTGCTAAATTTCTGCCACTAAATAACAAGTACCCATTCAGCTGCCAATAGCATTCATGTCATTTTCCTACAGGCCTGATGAGCAGACTTATCAAAGACCATGAATTTTCTGTTAGGGACTTTCTTAATTCACTTTAGACATTTGCTAACAGTCTCCTCAAAGATTATTGTCTGTTTCAAAACCACTCCCACATTTCAGGTTTTTTTGTTTTACTAGCATCTCACTTTTATATTTTATATAACTATTTCTGTGTACACAAATTACTACCCAAGTTTAGCAATTTGAAACAACAAACACTCTTTGTCTCACAGGTCTGTGGGTCAGGAATCTGGATGCTGCCCGCTGGCTACCTGTGGCTCAGGGTCATTCCTGAGTTTGCAGTCAACCTGATGGTTCTGTCTGCAGTCTCATCTGAAGCCTCAACCAGGGGAGCTTCTTGCTTACATGGTGGTTGGTAAGCCTCTCCTGAGGGCTTCCTCATGAATGGCAGGTGACTTTTTCTAGGACAAGTAACCCAAGAGAGAAGAGCCAAAACAGAAGCCATAATTTTTTACAATCTAAATGAAGAAATGACATCTCACCACTTCTGCCATAATATAATCATCAGCAGCAAATAAGTCCAGCCCACACATAAGGAGAAAGGGTTAGGTAGAGAGAAATGCCAGGGGCTAGAGATCATTTGGGGCCATCTTAGAGGCAGTCTATCATAAGAAATGTAAAAGGGCTTCAAAAATAATTTGTTCACTAAGACTTAATTAATCCAAGAAATACCATCAAAAGGGAGTTTGAAGAGCTCAGAAAAAGACAATTAGTTAATAAGAAAAGAAAAACATTGTAAAATAGTAAAAATACCATGTAAGAAATTGTCCAAATAAGAAAGATAATTTGGACAAAATATGGTGTTTAAAGGGAAAAATATCCATTTGAGCTTGACACTAAAATGTTCTCATTCATGTACCACAGGTTTAATGACACATGACTACATTTTTTTTTCCTATAGAGCCAGACACACCTGAAGAATGATTATGTCAAACAACTATACATATCCCCCATGCAAATTTTAGAATTAATATATATACTGAGAATTAAACTAAAATTGTATTTATAGGCATATTTTAAATGTTACAAACCTTGAAATGTAAAAGGTAACTACTGTAAGTTACAAAGTTAGAAATAGCAAAACATGATAATTTCCTCCATTTTAATAGTGGTAAACAAAAAACATACCCCATACATTTAATTAAGCACATGTAAGAGTGAATCATTTATATATATATAGTTAAAAATTATGAGGAGAGCAACAAAATTTTAAAAAATGAAAGTGTAATAAAATTTGAAAGGGAAAGAATAAATGTATAAAGGATATCAATTTATCCATTTTTGAAGATAGAAGCTTGAATATATTACCTAAAGTGATTAACCAAGCAACAGAATTGTAAATGTGTTGTTTTATTTTATGATTATGATAAATAATGCAACCAAAAATGCTTACAACGGATGTGGAGATGGAATTAGGGAAGCTGGCAGTGGTTAAGATTTACTTTAAACTCAACACCATTCTAAATTGTTTGTTTTGCTCTTGTATGTGTCTATGTATTATTTGGACAATTAACCTGAAAATACTCATAACACAAAATTAAATACTCATAATACAAAAAAATTTTCTTGACGCTCAGTGCCTCAAGAAATTGCTCTAGCTTTTAACTTCTGTTTTATCTTGTCTGCAAGATGAACTTCCAGCGGCCCTCCTGGTGACTCCCACCCCAGGGGTCCGGTTTGGCCCCTTGACTTCTCTATGACTGAGAATATGAGAGAAGTGACATGACATGACTGCTAAGGCTAAGTCCAAACAAGTCTGGCAGCTTCTGCCTACATCAATAGAAATTCTCCATCTGGGACGTCAGCAGCCCTGCAAGGTGTGCGACTTAACTAAGAGGACCATGCTATGGGGAAACCCAAAGAGAGACACGCAGAAAAGTCACCCGGAAAAAGAGATGCTCAGCCCATCCCCCTGCTGAGGTTTTAGACATATGACTGGAGAAATGACCTTGGACATCAGCTCCAGTTGAGCCTTCAGATGTCTCCTACCCCAGCTATGATGAGAGACTCCAGATGAAGATTTCCCTGCTGCTCCTAGTCAACCCATAAAACCACAAAAATTAAGTAGTTGTTCTAAGGTACTAAGTTTTGAAGTAGTCTACCATTCAGCAACAGATAAATTCTAATCCAATTTTGCTTCATATAATTGAGTCAGAACTATGAAGATTCCCAGTACTATTTTAATGGCACATGGCATTCAGTCGTGACAATTAATCCACAGTACTTCTAATAGGCATCTCTGCCACTAGAGCTTGCAAGTCGAGGCAGTGGCCCTTTCTTCGGTACAAGTCAACACATTCATCTTTGCCATCATCTTTTTTAGATGGCAATTGACCATTCCCTCTTGGTGGGTTAATTCTTTCTTTGGTGGTCAATGTGCTCCCTCATTAGAACAGAGGCAAACTATTACTGAATCTGTTTTCTGGCCTAAAGAATGCTTGGCATTTGGAATAACCTAATCTTGCCCTAGTAAATCTCAAACTTCATGTATTGTATATTTTTTCATGTGCCTTATTTTTAGTTTGAGAGTTGGGATACTAACAATCATCACCAGCTATATTAAGGCAGCTATCCTGTATTCTCATCTTGGACATGTCATCTCCAAAGTCAAAACAAAGCAAAAACAAACAAAAATAGAGTGAAATATGAATAAATGTCATATTCACAGCAGCATCAGAGAATTTAAATAAAATGACAAATTTGAATAAACAAACCCCCAAGTTCAAATTTGAGAAGAAACTAGTTTTTATGCAGTCAAAAAATTAAAATTCCATTAAAACAAAACTGTTGTGTCTTAAAGGTACTTATTTTATGCATCCCTAGTGTGAAATGATTCATTAAAGCAGGTAGCAGAGAACCTGTCTTGGGATATTTTTAATTCAATATTCAGGGCAATGTACTTCATTTATTTGAAACATGGGAATTTGGCCATTAAAGTGATATAAAACATCGCATGATGTTTACAACATTGTATTCCTGAACCTTAAATCCAGTTATTGCAACAGACATGAATGGGTACTGAAAATGTAATTGTGTATTTCTTCAAGACTTATCCATAATCACCCAAGGACAAATTATCATAGGGGAGTATCATGAAGTATAACCTACAAAGCACGAAATTCATCAAAGCTTTATTTTCTGTTGGTTTTGCTTTTCATGTGTGACATTCCGGGTTTGGCTTTTTGTTGCATGATGTCATTCAGTAATATCTGAATGAAGAGCTGACCCCCTTCCTGACCCTGGGGAATCCTCACAGTTCCCAGTTTTCAGGGAAAGTGTTCCCCTATCCGCCCCAAGAAAGGATGGGGCAGAGAGTGAACTAACCTAGAAAATCCCTTTTAATCAGACAGTTCTGTGGAGGAAAAGATAAAACCAAGAAAGAAAAAGTCAGTGTCAGATGATTCAAGTCATTCCAAAAACTCTTAGTCTATCAGAATCCATCAAAAACCAGAATTTTTAAGAGATGATGTTAGAATGGTGACCAAACTCAAGGTAGTTAGAACTTTGAGTAGAAGCTATGAATCCCTAAGAGTGGCAGGATTCCAACATTTCCCCTAGTTAGAAGTCCATTCATTTATCTGTTCATCCATTGAGTACCTACTCTATGTTAGGCACTGTTTTAGAAGCTGGGGATAAAAAGATGAGCAAGACACACTGTTTGACTTTAAGGTGTAAGCAGCTTAATAAGGGTTATAAACAAGTGAACAGTCAGTTACAACCTAGTGAGGATTAAAGGAGCAGAGAGAACACAATTTTAGTGGGTAAAGGACAGATCATTGGAAAGTTGCCTGAAAAAAGTTGCTGAAGTGATAACATTAAATCATATTTTAACATCAGAATGAGCTGAGAAATGATTTAGATAAATTCTCATTATTTTTCTGGATGAAGAGATTCATTTGCCTCACACATCTTTGTCTCTTGCCCCATGAAAACACCGTTACATGCTCTATTGCCTTTACCTGAAATACTCTTAAATTCCATCTCTTTTCTACTTTCCCACTTACAGTGTTCAACATCTGTCTAGAGTGTGACAACCTCCCTTGTAATTGCACTGTCTGTATTCTTTCCTAACTGCAGTCAGTTCTCCATGACTGTCAACCATATTCTGAAAATGCAAATTCAGTCACATGATTTTCCTGCTTTGAAAGACTTTCTAGTATTTCAATTAGCTAAAGGAAACAATCAAAACTAGGAGTTTTATGCATAATGTCTTTAATCCAGTTAGTTGTGTTCACAAACCATCTATCCATTTACTCATCTTTCTATCCATCCATCTATCTGTCCACCTATTTCAAAAGCATGAATTTAAGTGTATACACTCCCTGCTTATCTCTAGATGATTTATCAGTCTATCAGAGAAATCAAGTTTCACTGGGATGAACAGTGAGTTCATACTCAAAGACGTGTGTTCTGCATCCCTTTCTGATAATAACTCTCCTGAAAAGCATAAACATGTTTCCTCTCTGCATTTGTTTCTCAGTCCATGAAAAGTGCCAAGGGACAACTATGTCATAGTTCAGCTAGACTAAATTACTGCTCGTTTCTTTCATTTCCAGTCCTTTGCTCAAATTTCAACCTCTACCCATAATACTCCATCTTGCCCAGCACCCTCCTTCCAGCTCAAGTTTACTTCCCCTTCCCACCAGTCTAGACAAGATTCAGCACAAAGGACAGCTCCTGTGACACTGTCACCTGAATGACACGTTAATGTCCTCAAAAGTTTTCATGTAGAATTTCAATTTTGTTCAATTTTATTTATGACAAATGCAAGTACATCTTCTGACTTTGCCTTCAAATATGCCACCTAGTAGCAAGAAAAGATGGGAGAAGAGTCCCTTATAAAAATAAACAGGAATGAGGGGGAAAGAGGTCTCATCTGTGTAACCCATACCTAATAGAAAACCCTAACTTCTAAGCAAGAACTTAACTTTCTAGATAAATCTTTGAACTTAGCAACTTTCAAGTCCAATTTTATTATAACTACATTCTGCAGTTTAGTGGCAGGTTTTGAATTTGTTATTCAGTTTACCTTGTAGAAAACATCAGGAAATTTTCACATATCTATAAATAGAATTCTGTGAGGAGAAAGGGGCTTTAGGAGAGATATGACTATATTTTATGAGCCAGCACAAACTGCTTAAGGGAAATTCATTAAAATATACTTCTAACTTCTCTAAGAGTTCTTGCTTTGAAAGCAATTAATTTTTCCATAGAAATCCTTCAGTTATTTTTCTTTCTAATTCCACTTAACATTTCCTTCCTCAGTGGGAGCTGTCTAGGGCAATGCTGTGTGACGGTTATCTGTGATGATATAAAATGTTATGTATCTGCACTGTCTGAAATGTTGTGGCTATTAAGCACTTGAAATATGGCTACTGTGACTGGGAAACTGTATGCTTAAATTATTTAATTAAGTATGTGTAAAGCTTAGTATAATTAACAACATGTAGCTTATGGCTATCATATTAAACACATAGATGTAGCATATACTCCATTTGCCCAAATTTCTGAACATATAATCAAAGATCATATTTGGGTATCATTTTCCAAAACTGATAAGGAAACAGGAGCCTTTCAAATGAGAAACACTGTACATTTTATTTATCATACTCTAGAAGGACCTTTCTGCTTTATTTCACTCCTATCTATTTTCAAAAAGAATTTGAGGTGACTTTATTTAAATACATAATTTGTATTTTGCTGCAGATAATATAAAGTTGACACAATCAACTTGCCACAATGGTGCTTACAAATTCAGGTGAAATAAGTATTATATTATTACTTCCCATCTATCTATCTAGTAGAATAATAAATTAAAAAAAAATATATATATATATATATGTATGCATATATAAATGTTGCAACTATGGAAAGTATTATGATGTAAAGGTTGTAATCTTTGGCAGCCTGCAATAGGGAAAGCGACCAGGAAACATAAAGGATGAGGTAGGTAGACTTACATTAGGCAGAGAGGAGAGGTAAAAACATTCCAGGTAGAGGGAACAGCATGTGGAAATGTCCTCTGGTGGGAGGGGTCACGATAAGCACAAAGAAATGAAGCAGCTCATTTTGGCTGTTAGGACCCAGACATTGAAGAACCTTGTGCACCATTTTATTTATTTATTTATTTTATTTATTTATATTTATTTTTTTTTGAGAGGGCATCTCTCATATTTATTGATCAAATGGTATTAACAATAAAATTCTGTATAGGGGACTCAAAGTACAATCATTAATCAACCCCAAGCCTAATTCTCAACATCTCCAATCTTCTGAAGCATAACGAACAAGTTCTTACATGGTGAACAAATTCTTACATAGTGAATAAGTTCTTACATGGTGAACAGTGCAAGGGCTGTCATCACAGAAACTTTCGGTTTTGATCACGCATCATGAACTATAAACAATCAGGTCAAATATGAATATTCGTTTGATTTATATACTTGATTTATATGTGAATCCCACATTTCTCCCTTATTATTATTATTTTTAATAAAATGCTGAAGTGGTAGGTAGATGCAAGATAAAGGTAGAAAACATAGTTTAGTGCTGTAAGAGGGCAAATGTAGATGATCAGGTGTGTGCCTATAGCCTAAGTATTAATCCAAGCTAGGCAAGGGCAACAAAACATCCACAGATGCAGAAGATTTCTCTCAAAACAGGGGGGGTGAGGTTCTAAGCCTCACCTCTGTTGATCCCCAGTTTCTCACCTGATGGCCCCCCTGCGACTGTGCCTGTCTTAGGTTGTTCCTCCCTTGAGGAATCTTACCCGTCTCTGGCTAACCAGTCATCTTCTGGGGCCATACAGGGAGATGTAAAGTTGGTAAGTGAGAGAGAAGCAATATTGTTTGAAAAGGTTAGCTTTTTACTTCTTTCCTTGTGCACCATTTTAAAAAGTCTTCTTTCCTTACCAGAAATCTATTCAGAAGATTTTAGCCATGAAAATATCATTTTGATTTCAGTGAACTGGAGTTCAGGGTCAGAACTTATGTTTGTAGGTAAACTACCTAGGAGGCTATCCCAAAAGTGTAGGAAATGTCACACAGGTACCCTCAACTAGAGTGTGGTGGTGGGCATGAAGAAAAATAGATGGATTTGCGAATGCTTCAGAGATGATGTAGAAGTACACTAAAGGAAAGATAAGTGTCAGGCTGACCTCTCATTGTTTGGCCAGAAACTGGGTGAATGGCAGGACTATTTACTGAAAGAGGACCATGATTTTGTTTTATTTCATTAGAAGATTAGGGTAGCAATAATGAGCAAGGTGAAGCTCCACCATGAGATTTCTAGGTGATGGATGAACATATTCGCTTTGCACTCAGAAGGAAAGATGAGCCAGAGATAATAAATTATGAATCAATCTTATGTAGATAGAAGTTAAAGGAGTGAGAATGGACAAGACTGTCAGTGGAGTAGGAAGTGGACATTGTCTCCAGCCACATAGAGGTCTATATTCAATGGATCATTAGAAGATGAGTCTGCAGAACCTAAAGAAATCATTAGAAGTTAGAAGAAAGCCCAATAGGTTATTGAATGACAGAAGTCAATAGAGAAAATTGCTTACATTTCCCCCTTATAAGTAAAATTTGATGTGGTTTTTAAAAAAATGTAAGCATAAAAAAACAGGATAAAGTTAAATAAAAAATATAAGCATAAAAAAAAGGATAAAGTTAAAATAAAAGTTATTCTGTGGGCCAGAATAACTTAAGTAAAATAAAGTAACTCCAGGAGAAGGTCATTTTTTATTTTACAGAGTGCTATGCTGTTCCTAAATACATAAAACAAATTTGGTTCTGAGTTCTTTTGTCCCCTATCGCATTTTCTCACGTGTAAAACAGGGACGAAATGCTACGTGTCTCAGTGTGTTGCTGTGAGGACGGAATGAAGAACTGTCCATCAAGCACAAGCAGCCTCAGCAGTAGGTTCAGGGAAGTCATGACCATTACAAGCAGCAATGCTGGAGCGGTGGTCACAGTGCTAGAAGATACAGTCTCAGTACTTGTCATAAAACACTTTGATTTTGTGCGATTTTCCCCCCAAGAAAAGAGAATCTATTGTGCTTTTTTTTGTATTTCATTAGGTCTGATACACTGCCTGGCACAAAGTAGACTCAGTGATGCTGTTTAATTACTGCTCTTTCAATGCTGCTTTGGATTTATTTTCCAGTAATTTAAAATATCTGCTGAGAAATTATAGAAAGGGATTGGCAATGGTGCATGAACTAACGATTTATTTTGGATATAAGTGTGAAAGTTTATTCATAAATGAGTGTGCTTTTCTAAATTATAATCCATCGATGACAATGAAGCATAGCCTATTAGAAAGCATTTCAAAATCACTGATAAATTCTTCCTCAGGGGCCATGTACAGGGGAAGTGAAGACTTTTTATTGGTAAAAAATCCTGAAAATTACTGTAACTCATTTGTTGAGGGTAGCCAATTAGACAATCACCTGATTAATTTAGGATTGTGTTTTCAGTTAATGGTTGACACTTATGTCCACATGACCAGCTTTCGCAGATAACAGGGCTGAGATGCTCAGTAGTTTTATATCCTGTACTGCATACTACTCGTCTCAATACCTATTCTATTTCTTCTATTTCTTGCTCCCAGTGAAAAGTTGGCAGCTTAATGAGAAGAAACCTGTAGTCATTCAAACCACCTTTCCTGGAACATTTTAACTTTAGCAATCTGTGTTGGAACTAACCATCACAATGCAAACCCAGTGGCTTCTACAATTTGCTTGGAAAATATGAAAGTAACCAACCTCAGCTACAATCAGTTGATCAATCAGTGAGTATTGATTGAATATTCAGCATGATATTGAGTAGAAAAAGAACCTAGAACTCTAACCTAAAAAAAGCATATTAACGTCATCATTTACTATTTACATAATGTTAAGTACTTTGCAGGTATTTTGAACTTTAATTCTAAATAACAAATCTAAAGTAAAGTAATTGAGTGACTTTCTCAGTGTTAAACTCTGGTCAGTGGTGGAACCAGGATTCACTCCAAGAATTTTGACCCTATGGACCACAGTCTTTACCACTACCTCCCCAATATCTGAGGACCCAACCACGTTTTATCTTGAAGACTCACGCTACACTTTTTATTACATGGTTTAAAGGGCTGGGTCAGAAAATTTTCATACCACATTGGATAGGCTCTGAAAATTTGTGTTATTTCATCTGTCCTTTTGAGATATACAATACTGAGTATTTTCCAAATTATAACAGACAGGTTTTTTTTGTTTGTTTGCTTGTTTTTTTAAGGTTGCAAATCTTGAAAGGAAGATTTTTTTTTCTTTGTATTTCGTTCTGAACCTGAATTCAAATTACGAAACTAATGACAACTATCAATTTCTACCTGTGGCCTAAACAAGGGTTATATATATGAACCTTCCAGCATTGCTGAAAACAGGGCACTCTTACTTATTTTAAATTCAGTAATGTACGTCTTGGGCTGTACATAATAAATGTTGTTTGGGGTATAAAGATTGCAAGCATCAATCATAATTTGACTTTTTTTTCTATTGAATGTCTTATACAGGCACCATAGCGTGACCTTACCCATTATAAGGTAGTTAATGGCATTGAAAATTATACCGTACACTATAAATTCTGCTTGAAATATAACATATTTTTACATTAAATTAAATATAAAGAGAGTATATAATCTTTGCAGCGGTATTCTCCCCAATCCTGGAATCATCAACTAATGACCCCGTATAAATGCAGGAGCCAGCATGATCTATGTGCTATTTACATCTCATATGTATTCAGAAGAATATTCTAAGATTGGTTTAATTCTAAACTAAAGTCACCATATCCTAATGAGACTCTATGAGCAGAACAAGAAAACTCTTCAGCATGAGCAGACGTCTACAGCTAATGGTAACTCAGACCTGGGGCAAGGGAAACATAGCTGTTCATTTCAAATTTTGTAAGAATATGTGCTTTTCATCTAAATTAATAAATATTCCAGGAAGCATGTCTTAGAATACCTGAGGATTCTGTGTTTTGAGGATAATTCTCTTGAGAAATATGTCATCTAAATGGAGACCAAAAAAGATGTTAGCAAAACCCACTTTGTAAAAGAAGCACATATTGTCTTTTAAGGGCACTTTTTCTAATAGATTTTCATTATTTAATATGTATGTGCATTAAGCCATGAGTTCTTTTCCTAGGACCACAGATGGGCTTCAGAGAGATTCATGAGACAATGACAAAGAATAACATTATGTGCAAGCATATGCATGCCCAACAATGGTAATTATATATCTATATTTTTTGTTTCTGATATTACATACTAGATTTCTGATAGTAGAATTGGGTTTTTTAAAAAACAAGTGGCTTTAAGGAAAGCCTCTTCTACTATATTGATCTATCTCTGTTACCAGCAAAGGAAGAAACACTGTGCTATACTCTCAGCTAATACTGACTGATAAAAGCACTTAATACAAATAAAATGGGAAACCGTGACACACTCCTAGGCTATGCTTTTCAATGCCACTCTCCATTTTCCTTATTCTCCTTCCCAAGGCCTTTCTTTTACATTCAGTCCCACTGTCCTGATCCCAGATATCTATTAACTAATCTATTGCTTAAAATATGACCCTTTTTGCACAGAAATGTTTGATGACTCTCTGATCATGGAATTTCCTGTTCCTTGCTAGTGTAGCTATTTGGGCAAAAAGGTATTTCTACAACAGTGTTTATACAAAATACAGAATGAATGCTACTACTAATGCATGATCCCAGGTCTTATAAAAAACAAAATTTTACTTTATTTAAGCAAATGGGGAGTTACTTTTGTTAAGTGATATCTTTGTTATGACCTTGGTGGTATGTAGGTGTCTGAGTGCATGCATAGAAAGTATGTTGACTTGTAATTAAGTAATGCTACAACTGCTTACAATTGTGGTAAAGACTTATAATGATGGCAGGAAATACCTAAGGTTTGTAAAAAACCTCCATAAATCATATCATACTATATTTAGCCTACTCATATTACAGCCTACTGTAGCAATATCTATAAACAAAGTATGTTGCTTAATACTTATAAACAAATATACTAAAAGGCTAATATTCACTGAAGAGAATATAAATGGTACAAAAGAATGGAAAACTTTGATCCTTACTTCAAGAATAATATTGATTTTATCCTCATATTTAAGGTTATTATGTTTTTTTGTATCTTTGTCCCCCATTTTTTTTACATTTGTTTTGTTATAATGGTCAACAGTTTTATGAATTATGTGGTATAACCCAAATGCAATCATCCTGCTGGAAGAGAATGAATTAGCATAGATTTGGAAAATTCTGAGATATTTTTGTTTGCAGACTAAGGATAAAACAACCTATCAGTAGTTCAGTATTATATTGTTGAATTTATTAGTCTACAGTTTCCTGGGATCTTCCATTCATGAAAAGATGCCAGCTGATTATTGCTTTTTTTTTGCCCTGTGACTTTTGTGACTTTAGCAATGTTAACTCAATTCAATGGACTTTATTTCCTCACCAAAGCCTTCATATAGCTGTAGTGCTTTAGTGAAGTATAAAGCAGCAGTGAATCTATTTAAGTATAGAGGAAAGAAACAATAACTTTTGATGACCAAATAACATAAAAAGGTCAGGATACTGAAATCTAGAGGAACATTATTTTTCCCTTTGAAAGAAAAAAAAAAAGAAATCGCAATGAAACTTATTTGACATTAATTTCATGACAGAAATTTATTTTTATTTTAGAAAGTGAATGAGTTCATATTAAGCAGCATGAAAAGAAAACTGGCATGGTGTATTGGAAAGAGCATGGCCTATAGCCTGAAATAGATTAGGTCAAAATTTCAAACCTACCACCTAAATATCAAATTTCATAACTTCTGATCAGTGGTTCTTTGCTCACATAAGAAAGTAGTTAAGATCAATCTTACAAGGTTAAAGGGACTTCATGTGAATGCTTGTTGCAGAGTAAGCGCACAGGAAATGTTGATTCCCTTCCTTCATTACTGGCAGCCTAAAATGCAAGCATTCAAAAGAATAACAAAAAAAATCAACCACTATCATGTCCTCCACAAAACAGAGGGAAGGTGAAGGAAAAACAGGATCGAAGTAACTGACTAAATATTTCTCTTAGTCTGTTTTGCTTAAAAATTGTTTGGAAAATAACTGGGCAAAAATAAATAAATAAAAGGCATTCAAATTGGAAGGGAAGACTGAAAACCATTTTACTTGTAGATAACATAAACTTTTATATAAGAAATCCTAAGGATCCACTGTACATAATTAGAACTAATAAATAAGCTCAGCAAGGCCACAGGATAAAAGATCAATATACAAAGGTCAACTGGGTTTCTATACACTATCAATAAATAATCTGAACATGAAATTAAGAAACCAGTTTCCTTTCCAAACAGCATTAAAAGGATCAAAAGAATTGCAATACCTACACCTAGACAACATTGTTGAAAAAAATTAAAGATGATCTAAATAAATGGAAAAACATCCTCTGTTCATGGATCAGAATACTTAATATTCTAAGATGCCAGTATTTCCTAAATTAATCTACATATATTTAACACAACTCCAGTCAAAAATCACAGCTAGGTATTTTGAAGACATTGAAAAACTGATACTAAAATTCATATAGAAATGAAAGGGCCTAGAATAGTAAAACAATTTATTGATAAGGAACAAAATTAGAGGACTTATACTTCCTGATATAAAAACTTACTACAAAGCAATCATAATCAAGACAGCAGGATACTATTATAAGGTTAGTTACAGATAAATAGAATTGAACTGAGAGTTGGAAATAAACTCTTACATTTATGGTCAATTGAACTGTTAACAAACTTGCCAAAAAATTTCAGTGGAGTAAAAAAATAAGTCTTTCAAGAAATGGTACTAGGATGATTGGATATGCCTACACAGAAGCATGAATTTGGACCCCTACCGCACACCATACCCAAAAATGAATCATATGTGTAAGATCTAAAGCTATAAAACTACTGGAAGAAAATTTAAGAGTAAATTTTCTTGACCTTGGGTTAGGCAATGATTTTTCAAATACAAGATTAAAAGGAAAAACTATAAAAGAAAAAATAAATTGGACCTCATCAAAAATCTTAAACTTCTGCACATCAAGAGACACCATCAAAAGAGTCAAAAGTAAACCCACAAAGTGGAACAAAATTTTGCAAATCTGATAAGGTACTTGAATCCAGAATATATAAAGTACATTAACAATTCAATAATAGGAAGACAAATAATACAATTCAAAACAGGCAGAAGGTTTGAATGGACACTGCACCAAAGAGGATATTGGAATGGCTAATAAGCAATGAAAGGATGTACAACATCAGTATTCACTGGGGAAATGTGAATCAAAACCACAATTTGATCCCCAATCCACAATAAATCAAAACCACTTTACCTAATAAAATGGCTATAAACACAAGGATAGACAATAACAAGTGTTGATGAGGATATAGAGAAATCAAAACCTTTGTATACTGCTGGTGGGACTATACAATGGTGCAGACACGTTGGAAAGGAATTTGGCAGTTTTTCAAAATGTTAAACACAGAGTTACCATTGCCCCAGCAATTCTACTCCTAGATACCTGAGATAAAAAAGTGTGACCACACAATGATTTGTTCATAAATGTTCAGAGTAGCATTACTCATAATAGTCCAAAAGTAGAAACAACCCAAATGTCCATCAACTAGTGAATGGATAAAGAAAATGTAGCATATCTATAAAATGTCATAACATTCAGCAATACAAAAGAATGAAGTACTGACACACGGTACAACATAGACTAATCTCAATTACGCTAAGTGAAAGTAGTCTGACACAAAAGAGTATACAATATATGATACCATTAATGTGAAATGCCCAGAAAAGGCAAATCTACAGAGGCAGAAGCAGATTGATAAGAATAGGGAGTGACCTCAGTGGGCAGATTTATTTGCGAGATGAAGGAAATGTTCCAAAATTGATTGTGTTGATGGTTATACAACTCTGTAAGTATACTAAAAACTAATCTTACATCTGAAACAGGTGAGTTTTAATGGTATATAAATTATATCATAATAAAGCTGTTAAAAATGTTTGTAGAAAGAATTTTATAAAAAAATGTAATCTGCCTAGCAATTGTCATGGAAATATAGGTGGTAATGTTTTTGTTATTGATATTCGATTGATAGCTTGAGACTGTATTCTATCTTGTTGAAATAAGAGAAAGATTGAGTAATTATGGGATGATTCTAATTCTATCTTCACTTGTGCCACTGAGAACAAGTATTCTAAGAGTGGAAAAGATAGTACAAATGTGATATAGAGAGCTTAAGTAAAAAACCCTTTGTTCTAAACTTGATTAGAATGATCAACTCATGAAGCACCAATCATGAAGCATATACACAGATACAGGTGTGGATACAGACACAGATGTAGAGAGGTGGATACAGATAGATATAAACATAGATGGGTTTATCCTAACTTTATTCAGTGAAGAGCCTTAGCCATAATGAGCCACCCAACATCAGTGGCATCCCTTGTATCTGAATTGTATTCTTGAGATAGCATTTCAAAGTGAAAAGAAGCTAGACTTCCTGAAGAAATGGCAGACAGAAATGGGCAGGACGTGAACACGTTGATGCTAAAACATGTCAGTCCAGACAGTGAGGACACACCCAATGACAACCAGGTCATATCAGAAAGACTGAAGACACAAATTGAAGGGGTCTTAAATGACCAAAAATGGGAAATTTTTTAGCTTCAACATAGTAATATCAAATGTTTAAATTAATAAATTAATAATAATGATATTTAAAAAGAATAATTGATCACCTTGGAAGGTAGAGAATTCATTATCTTGGAAACTGGAAAGTAAAGGGAAACAAGAATTTATCCTGCCTGGATATAAATTCCTTACTGGATAATCCATTAACAGATTAGAGAAAAATTTTTTTTGTTAAAGTATTTCTACCAGCACGTGAGAAAATAATGATATATTTGCAATCCCCATTTAATTGGTGGATCTAGGCACTGAATAGCAACAGCTGTGATAGCGCAAAAAGAGAGACCACCAAATATTAAGTGCCTCCTGTTGATAGAACAGAATATTACCTCTAGTTTTGCTAAAAGAATAGAACCTGAGTTAGAAAATGCCTTTTGATCAGCTGTCCATTTGTAGAATGCAAAGAGGATAAGGAAATGCATTGAACTGCATCATCCGTATGCAGTCAAATTCAGGCTGGCCATCTCTACTGATCAAATGTCCTTGGTTGTTCAACAGATATATAGAAAGGAAAAGAAATGAATGGAAAAGGAATCTATAGATTAAAAGAGATTTAAAAGACAGTTGGTTTTTAAAATGAGCAAGACTAAAAACTCTACTGTGCAGGATGCACCCTTGAGGGACAGAATTATACAACAATGCAAGGAAGTGACTACGATAATGGTCAGGATAATAGATACTCTGGGGTAAGTGTAAGGGGGTATGAATGGCACAGGACACACAGAGGGACATCACTGGTGTCTGGTAAAATTCTGTTTCTTCATTTAGGTGGTGATTACAAGTGTTTACTTGATATTTGCTCATTAAATTGTTCAGTGTGTGTGTCATTTTCTGTTTCTGTTTTTTTTTTCCTCAATATGAAGAGTAACATAGTTCTTGAAGAGGTAGCATTTAAGCTTCAAACACAATGGAGAAAATAAAGGCAAGTAAAATATTGTCAATAAAAAAACAAATACAGGAAATTAGTACAACAGAAAGCATGAGCACAATGAAAGACCAGGCCATTCAACCATAAACAAGAAAGAAATCCTGACATTGGGACACCATGGATGAACCTAGAGGGTATTTTGCTCAGTGAAATAAGCCAGGCGGAGAAAGATAAGTACTGTATGATTTCACTTGCATATGGAATTGAAAAACAAAACAAAACAAAATGAACAAAACAGCAGTGGATTAGCAGACACTGAGAAGTGACTGGTGGTTACCATGCAGAGGGGTTGGTGTGGGTGGGTGGGCAAGGGAGAGGGATAAAGGAGCACAAAAATTCCCAATCATAATATAAGGTTGTCATGAGGATAGGAGCATAGCATAGCTCAGAGAATATAGCCAGTTATTCTGTAACATCTTCCTATGTTGACAGATAGTAACTGCACTAGTGGGGGTGAGAACTTAATAATGTGGGTAACTGCTGAATCAGTGTATATACTTGAAACCAATAATATTGTATACCAACGTGTATCAATAGAAAAAAATGGAAAATAAAATGAAGAATTAAAATGCACTGGGGGGAAAAAAGGTCATTAGCATTAGTACTTTTAAACTCAATAATTCGTTCGGCCTACCATGCCTCACAAACTTCAGAATTAAACTGTCACATTTATTTATTTTTTAAATTTGGGTAAAGGCTTATTCATTCGTTTGTTTGTTTATTCTAATGGTTATGTTGTATTTGTGTGATCTTACTGTTTTTTGTTCTTCTTGTTATTGTTTTTTTAAAATTCTGTGGCAGTTTATATCTTGGTAGAGAAGTTTCATATGTATTGTATATCTGACTTCTTTGGTTGTATTCCTGTCACCTTATTCTTACCTTATCATTTTCACTTTAAAGATTTACAGTATTTATACCCCTGTCTATAATTGTAATCTCTCCTGTTATTTTTCTTCAGATCTATAATTAAATGGATGTAATGCCCACACAAGTTACTGTAACAAAGGAAGCACACTCTTTAAATCATCATTTGACTCATGACTTGCCGGTGAGTTGATTTTTCATACTTCAGACCAATCTAAGCAAGATTTATCAGCAGATACAACAGTGAAATCTTTACTATTTGATTTCAGAAGCACAAACAATTAAAGTTGATTCTAAAAGAAATGTCAATATTCCAATGACCCAGAAGAATATGCAATTTTTTCAAAGAATGACCTCCAAAAAATATCTAATTCTAAGTGTATTGCCAGTGGTATATTAAAACTTCCAAGAAATAGAAAATCTCCAAGTTACATAAACTGTTCTAGAGCATACAAAATGAAAGAAAGCAACCTATTTTTGAACAGTGTAGAGTCTGCACAAGTATCAACAGACAATAAATTAGATCATACTAAATATTCCCCTAAAGACCTTATTGTATATCAGGACTTGACAAAGTTGGGAATCTTCTGATTATATGTTAACATTTCCACCAGAATTCAATAGGCATCTTTTATTTCATTGTTTCTGTGCATTTCACTATTTTCCTGAAATAAGATTATAGTGAAGGTGAATATTAGAGACATTTATTTGGACTTGTAATAAACTAATTTTTCTCTTCTTCTTAAGTGCGTATTTGATCCAAAATTACTCATTGTTCAGTTGGTCTCTAAAAAAAGTGACTTGCCTTTAATGCTATATTTAATTTATATAAAATGTCTTTAACTTTTGGAAGTTTTTTCTTGTTTTGGTTTTATCATTTTGACAGATGGATAATAAATTTTGAACAGCTATTTTTGGTTCTCTTCCCTTTGTGACATCAGAAAATGTGAGCAATATAAAGCTATGACTTTGCTACTCCTCAATCATATTTAGTCCAAAGTCTTGAAATTTTTTAGAACTGAAATATCTGATTTAAATATCACAGATAATGAAAAAGTAACCATTAAATAGGAAATTATTATTGCATTGTTAGAGAATTATGTCAATTAAGTAAAAGAATTTGCATTTGAACATATGCATATATTTTTCAGAACAAAATACATCTTAAATATATTTTCTAGAAAATACATTCTACAACTTCTATGTCATGGGCTTATTAAGAGGGGATTCTATTCCCACTCCCACTAGTTGTGGCAAATCATGGTGCTTCGATTCTCTTATTAATACAATCATCATACACTCTAACCTGTTCTTTACCAATGAAGCACAGTATGCTTTTGCAATGATATATGCTCATTACATTTCCAAAGCAAACTATTTCTTCACCAAACATAAATAGAAGTTGGCATCCTTTAAAACCTCTGCTTACAAATTTCAGTAGTTGAAAATTTATTTTATGTTATCTGAACTATTTCAAAAACCACTCTTATGCTTATTATTGACAGTTCTGTCCTATAGCTTATACTTGACACTTTGCTCTTTTCTCCTATGTTCCTTAAAATGCTCTTAAATTGGACTTTTTAAGCACCCGTGTCCTCATCTTTTGTAAACATTAACTTCAAATAGCATCAGTTGCCTTTATCAGCTGACTTGAATGCTTTCCTAATTCTCATCACATCAACTACCAGAGTAATTTTATATTTTATTATGATCGCCTGATATTCTTCTACAACACTTGAACTCCAAAATCAAATCCAAATTCCTTTTCTTCTCCCCCCTACCCAGCTTTCCCAGAAATGTATATGCAGCCATATGAGGGTCATACCTTGATTAATTAGTATGAATTTTTCAGGCCATGTATCAACTAAAAATTGCATACAGTTGTTGGTAATAGAGCACCAACTACAGTATTTTCTAAAATTTACTTTCTCATGTAAGATAGGAAGTTATGTATTACAAGCCTGGTATCTCTTTTCCAAAGTAGGAAGTCCCCAAGGTCATTAAGGAATCAAACTTCTATTATCTTTCTTTTTTATCACCATCTTAAGTACATGTTACCTGCTCTCAAGGTCACAGGATAGCTGCTGAATGTCCAGCCATCACATCTATTTTCCAGGGAGGCAAGGGGCACAACAAATAGTTCTCCCAACCAAATGAGAGCTCATTAAAGAGCTATTCTGGAAACCCCACATGGTGGCTTTCATTCATATCTCATCAGGCACCCTTCAAGGCAAGTCAGGCAAGAAAATATCTTCCAGCTGAACACACTGCTAGTCCAAGTGAAATCAGAGACCTATTATTGCATTTGGTAGGGCAGTTTATGCCCAAATAGGCAGTTCTGTTTCCAAATAACAGATTAGAATTGTATAAATCAGATGTCAATATTTGCAACAGCCAAACTACTTTTTATGACTCTTAATTACGTGTGTTTCCTTAAAATAAAAACTATCAAATTTGCTTTTATAGACTTTTATTTTAAGTTTGTCATTTGAGTATTTGTCACCTCAGTATGTGTAATATAGTTTTTGTTATAAAGACAGTGTAATAGATGAGTTTCAGCAAATTGGATGTGGAAGTTTCCAGATCCCCTACTACTTCCCCCTTAACTACCACTACCACGAGAATACACACACACACACACACACATACACATGCATATTTATTATGTGGATGCATACAATTAGTGGGACTTAATGATGGTTAAGAGAATGCAAAAAGAGAAAGAAGTCTTTTAAAGAAACTAATGAAAACTGGTGTTTGAAAATACTATTGTAAACATATCATTTAAGAGTTAAACTCTTAAATTTTTTTTTTTTGTAAATAATTATTTTTTATTGAAGGGTAGTTGACACACAGTATTATATTACAATAGTTTCAGGTGTACAACATAGTGATTCAACATTTATATACATGACAATTCTAGGTGCCAGCTATCACCATACCAAGCTGTTACAATATCTTGACTATATTCCTTATTCTATACATTACATCTCGGTTACTTATTTATTTTATCATTGGAAGTGTGTACTTTTTTTTTTTTTTTGTCAGGGCATCTCTGATATTTATTGATCAAATGGTTGTTAACAACAATAAAATTCTGTATAGGGGAGTCAATGCTCAATGCACAATCATTAATCCACCCCAAGCCTAATTTTCATCAGTCTCCAGTCTTCTGAGGCATAACAAACAAGTTCTTACATGGAGAACAAATTCTTACATAGTGAATAAGTTACATAGTGAACAGTACAAGGGCAGTCATCACAGAAACTTTCGGTTTTGCTCATGCATTATGAACTCTAAACAGTCAGTTCAAATATGAAAACTCATATGATTTTTATACTTGATTTATATGTGGATACCACATTTCTCTCTTTATTATTATTATTTTTAATAAAATGCTGAAGTGGTAGGTAGATACAAGATAAAGGTAGAAAACATAGTTTAGTGTTGTAAGAGAGCAAATGTAGATGATCAGGTATGTGCCTGTAGACTATGTGTTAATCCAAGCTAGACAAGGGCAATAAACATCCACGTATGCAGAAGATTTCTCTCAGAACAGGGGGGGTGAGGTTCTAAGCCTCACCTCTGTTGATCCCCAATTTCTCACCTGATGACCCCCCTGCGACTGTGCCTGTCTTAGGTTGTTCCTCCCTTGAGGAATCTTACCCGTCTCTGGCTAACCAGTCATCTTCCGGGGCCATACAGGGAAATGTGAAGTTGGTAAGTGAGAGGGAAGCCTTATTGTTTGAAAAGGTTAGCTTTTTAATTCTTTGCATATTTATGCCCTGTGGCTTCTATGCCCAGCATTTGTCTTGAGGTATCTTTACCACTTGGAGGAGTTATGATACTCGGTAAATTTGATATGAGGCACGAATTCTATTTAAGGGTTGTAATTAGGAAGGAAGAAGAAAAGCTATAGAAGTAGCAGGCGGAAGAAAACATGGGAAGATTGATTATTTCTTTGACATATCTTCTTCTACAGTAACTTCAGCATGTATAGGTTTTAAGATTGAATTGCGCACACACATTAACATAATAGGAGTATACTTACATAACCAAAGCATATCTGTAATTACCAGCCATCTCCAGTGAAACCAAGAAAACCAGTTAGGCACCTTAGGCATTTGTGAAAACTTATCTATGATATGGTGGATATTGTCCAACTGAACTTGAACAGTCTGAGAGAAATCAGACAAATTAAAACAACCCATTCCTGGGGAATGTTCACATCCCTTATGTTCTTTTAACAGTAAATAGTCTGTAGTTGTAAGATTTTGGAGCGCTACAATTTGCACTTCTCCTAATTCTTGGTTGAGTTCCAACAGTATAGATCCAGTCAAATTTGTTGTTTTACTGTATGCACAGGCCAGCTTAGATATCTCCTTCCTCATTCCCATGGCAAGTCCAGGAACTGGTGGGATGAGTGCATCTACAGCTGTAGCAGTGAGTGGATCTTTACTGGTGTTTTTTGATGATCATCTCTTCCAGAGAGTGCTGATGTTGGAAGTTCTTTTTCATATCGTATCTTAGTTCATTTTCAGGGTAGTCCAATTAGGCTTTGATCCTCTGTAAAAACACAAACAGACCCTTTGCCTAAACTTTTATACGCCCTTTATACCCTTGTGTAGAACTCATTGGAGGTTACCACACAAGAACTGCCTTTTTTTTTTTTGGTATCACTAATCTACACTTACATGGCAAATATTATCTTTACTAGGCTCTCCCCTATACCAGGTCCCCCCTATAAACCCCTTTACAGTCACTGTCCATCAGCATAGCAAAATGTTGTAGAATCACTACTTGCCTTCTCTGTGTTGTACAGCCCTTCCTTTTCTCCTACCCCCCCATGCATGCTAATCTTAATACCCCCCTACTTCTCCCCCCCTTATCCCTCCCTACCCACCCATCCTCCCCAGTCCCTTTCCCTTTGGTACCTGTTAGTCCATTCTTGAGTTCTGTGATTCTGGTGCTATTTTGTTCTTTCAGTTTTTCCTTTGTTCTTATATTCCACAGATAAGTGAAATCATTTGGTATTTCTCTTTCTCTGCTTGGCTTGTTTCACTGAGCATAATACCCTCCAGCTCCATCCATGTTGCTGCAAATGGTTGGATTTGCCCTTTTCTTATGGCTGAGTAGTATTCCATTGTGTATATGTACCACATCTTCTTTATCCATTCATCTATCGATGGACATTTAGGTTGCTTCCAATTCTTGGCTATTGTAAATAGTGCTGCGATAAACATAGGGGTGCACTGATCTTTCTCATACTTGACTGCTGCATTCTTAGGGTAAATTCCTAGCAGTGCAATTCCTTGGTCAAATAGTAAGTCTGTTTGGAGCATTTTGATGTACCTCCATACTGCTTTCCACAACGGTTGAACTAATTTACATTCCCACCAGCAGTGTAGGAGGGTTCCCCTTTCTCCACAGCCTCGCCAACATTTATTGTTGTTTGTCTTTTGGATGGTAGCCATCCTTACTGGTGTGAGGTGATACCTCATTGTAGTTTTAATTTGCATTTCTCTGATAATTAGCGATGTGGAGCATCTTTTCATGTGTCTGTTGGCCATCTGAATTTCTTTTTTGGAGAACCGTCTGTTCAGTTCCTCTGCACATTTTTTAATTGGGTTATTTGTTTTTTGTTTGTTGAGGCGTGTGAGCTCTTTATATATTCTGCACGTCAAGCCTTTATTGGATGTGTCATTTTCAAATATATTCTCCCAAACTGTAGGGTTCCTTTTTGTTCTATTGATGGTGTCTTTTGCTGTAAAGAAGTGTTTCAGCTTAATATAGTCCCACTTACTCATTTTTGCTGTTGTTTCCCTTGCCCGGGGAGATATGTTCAAGAAGAGGTCACTCATGTTTATGTCTAAGAGGTTTGTGCCTATGTTTTCTTCCAAGAGTTTAATGGTTTCATGACTTACATTCAGGTCTTTGATCCATTTTGAGTTTACTTTTGTATATGGGGTTAGACAATGGTCCAGTTTCATTCTACATGTAGCTGTCCAGTTTTGCCAGCACCATCTGTTGAAGAGACTGTCATTTCGCCATTGTATGTCCATGGCTCCTTTATCAAATATTAATTGACCATATATGTTTGGGTTAATGTCTGGATTCTCTACTCTGTTCCATTGGTCTGTGGCTCTGCTCTTGTGCCAGTACCAAATTGTCTTGATTACTATGGCTTTATAATAGAGCTTGAAGTTGGGGAGTGAGATTCCCCCTACTTTATTCTTCTTTCTCAGGATTGCTTTGGCTATTCGGGGTCTTTGGTGTATCCATATGAATTTTTGAATTATTTGTTCCAGTTCGTTGAAGAATGTTACTGGTAATTTGATAGGGATTGCATCAAATCTGTATATTGCTTTGGGCAGGATGGCCATTTTGATGATATTAATTCTTCCTAGCCACGAGCATGGGATGAGTTTCCATCTCTTAGTGTCCCCTTTAATTTCTCTTAAGAGTGACTTGTAGTTTTCAGACTATAAGTCTTTCACTTCTTTGGTTAGGTTTATTCCTAGGTATTTTTTTTTTTTATGCAATTGTGAATGGAGTTGTTTCCGTGGTTTCTCTTTCTGTTGGTTCATTGTTAGTGTATAGGAAAGCCACAGATTTCTGTGTGTTCATTTTGTAACCTGCAACTTTGCTGTATTCCGATATCAGTTCTAGTAGTTTTGGGGTGGAGTCTTTAGGGTTTTTTATGTACAGTATCATGTCATCTGCAAATAGTGACAGTTTAACTTTTTCTTTACCAATCTGGATTCCTTGTATTTCTTTATTTTGTCTGATTGCCGTGGCTAGGACCTCCAGTACTATGTTAAATAACAGTGGAGAGAGTGGGCATCCCTGTCTAGTTCCCGATCTCAGAGGAAATGCTTTCAGCTTCTCGCTGTTCAATATAATGTTGGCTGTGGGTTTATCATAGATGGCCCTTATTATGTTGAGGTACTTGCCCTCTATTCCCATTTTGCTGAGAGTTTTTATCATGAATGGATGTTGGACTTTGTCAAATGCTTTTTCAGCATCTATGGAGATGATCATGTGGTTTTTGTCTTTCATTTAGTTGATGTGGTGGATGATGTTGATGGACTTTCGAATGTTGTACCATCCATGCATCCCTGGGATGAATCCCACTTGGTCATGGTGTATGATCCTTTCGATGTATTTTTAAATTTGGTTTGCTAATATTTTGTTGAGTATTTTTGCATCTATGTACATCAGGGATATTGGTCTGTAGTTTTCTTTTTTGGTGGGGTCTTTGACTGGTTTTGGTATTAGGGTGATGTTAGCTTCATAGAATGAGTTTGGGAGTATCCCCTCCTCCTCTATTTTTTGGAAAACTTTAAGGAGAATGGGTATTATGTCTTCCCTGTATGACTGATAAAATTCGAAGTAAATCCATCTGGCCCGGGGTTTTTTTTCTTAGGTAGTTTTTTGATTACCGCTTCAATTTCATTACTGTTAATTGGTCTGTTTAGATTTTCTGTTTCTTTCTGGGTCAATCTTGGAACGTTGTATTTTTCTAGGAAGTTGTCCATTTCTCCTAGGTTTCCCAGCTTGTTAGCATATAGGTTTTCATAGTATTCTCTAATAATTCTTTGTATTTCTGTGGGGTCCATCATGATTTTTCCTTTCTCGTTTCTGATACTGTTGATTTGTGTTGACTCTCTTTTCTTCTTAATAAGTCTGGCTAGAGGCTTATCTATTTTGTTGATTTTCTCGAAGAACCAGCTTTTGGTTTCATTGATTTTTGTTATTGTTTTATTCCTCTCAATTTTATTTATGTCTTCTCTGATCTTTATTATGTCCCTCCTTCTGCTGACCTTAGGCCTCATCTGTTCTTCTTTTTCCAATTTCGATAATTGTGACATTAGACCATTCATTTGGGATTGTTCTTCCTTTTTTAAATATGCTTGGATTGCTATATACTTTCCTCTTAAGATTGCTTTTGCTGTGTCCCACAGAAGTTGGAGCTTAGTGTTGTTGTTGTCATTTGTTTGCATATGTTGCTGGATCTCCATTTTGATTTGGTCATTGATCCGTTGATTATTTAGGATCGTGTTGTTAATCCTCCATGTGTTTGTGAGCCTCTTTGCTTTCTTTGTACAGTTTATTTCTAGTTTTATGCCTTTGTGGTCTGAAAAGTTGGTTGGTAGGATTTCAATCTTTTGGAATTTTCTGAGGCTCTTTTTGTGGCCTAGTATGTGGTCTATTCTGGAGAATGTTCCATGTGCACTTGAGAAGAATGTATATCCTGTTGCTTTTGGATGTAGAGTTCTATAGATGTCTATTAGGTCCATCTGCTCTACTGTGTTGTTCAGTGCTTCCGTGTCCTTACTTATTTTCTGCCCAGTGGATCTATCCTTTGGGGTGAGTGGTGTGTTGAAGTCTCCTAGAATGAATGCATTGCAGTCTATTTCCCCCTTTAGTTCTGTTAGTATTTGTTTCACATATGCTGGTGCACCTGTGTTGGGTGCACATATATTTAGAATGGTTATATCCTCTTGTTGGACTGAGCCCTTTATCATTATGTAGTGTCCTTCTTTATCTCTTGTTACTTTCTTTGTTTTGAAGTCTATTTTGTCTGATATTAGTACTGCAACCCTGCTTTCTTGTCGCTGTTGTTTGCTTGAAATATGTTTTTCCATCCCTTGACTTTTGGTCTGTACATGCCTTTGGGTTTGAGGTGAGTTTCTTGTAAGCAGCATATAGATGGGTCTTGCTTTTTTATCCATTCTATTACTCTGTGTCTTTTGATTGGTGTATTCAGCCCATTAACATTTAGGGTGACTATTGAAAGATATGTACTTATTGCCATTGCAGGCTTTAAATTTGTGTTTACCAAAGGTTCAAGGTTAGCCTCTTTAGTATCTTACTGCCCAACTTAGCTCGCTTATTGAGCTGTTATATACACTGTCTGGAGATTCTATTCTTCTCTCCCTTCTTATTCCTCCTCCTCCATTCTTCATATGTTGGGTGTTTTGTGCTGTGCTGTTTCTAGGAGTGCTCCCACCTAGAGCAGTCCCTGTAAGATGTTCTGTAGAGGTGGTTTGTGGAAAGCAAATTCCCTCAGCTTTTGTCTGGGAATTGTTTAATCCCACCGTCATATTTGAATGATAGTCGTGCTGGATACAGTATCCTTGGTTCAAGGCCCTTCTGTTTCATTGCATTAAATATATCATGCCATTCTCTTCTGGCCTGTAGGGTTTCTGTTGAGAAGTCTGATGTTAGCCTGATGGGTTTTCCTTTATGGGTGTCCTTTTTCTCTCTAGCTGCCTTTAAAACTCTTTCCTTGTCCTTGATCTTTGCCATTTTAATTATTATGTGTCTTGGTGTTGTCCTCCTTGGATCCTTTCTGTTGGGGGGTTCTGTGTATTTCCGTGGTCTGTTCGATTATTTCCTCCCCCAGTTTGGGGAAGTTTTCAACAATTATTTCTTCTAAGATACTTTCCATCTCTTTTCCTCTCTCTTCTTCTTCTGGAACCCCTATAATATGGATATTGTTCCTTTTGGATCGGTCACATAGTTCTCTTAATATTATTTCATTCCTGGAGATCCTTTTATCTCTCTCTATGTCAGCTTCTATGCGTTCCTGTTCTCTGGTTTCAATTCCATCAATGGCCTCTTGCATCCTATCCATTCTGCTTATAAACCCTTCCAGAGTTTGTTTCATTTCTGCGATCTCCTTTCTGGCATCTGTGATCTCCCTCCGGACTTCATCCCATTTCTCTTGCGTATTTCTCTGCATCTCTGTCAGCATGTTTATGATTTTTATTTTGAATTCTTTGTCAGGAAGACTGGTTAGGTCTGTCTCCTTCTCTGGTGTTGCCTCTGTGATCTTGGTTTGCCTGTAATTTTGTCTTTTCATGGTGATAGGAATAGTCTGCAGAACTGGGACGAGTGATGGCTGGAACGACTTCCCTTCTTGTTGGTTTGTGGCCCTCCTCTCCTGGGAGAACAGCGACCTCTAGTGGCTTGTGCTGCGCAGCTGCGCGCAGACAGGGTTTCTGCTTCCTGCCCGGCTGCTATGGAGTTAATCTCCGCTGTTGCTGTGGGCGTGGCCTGGCTCGGGCAGCTACTCCAAAATGGTGGAGTCGTGTTGGAGCAGGAGCGGCTGGGAGGCTATTTATCTCCGTAAGGGGCCTCCGTGCTCCCTGCAGCCCAGGGGTTAGGGTGCCCAGAGATCCCCGGATTCCCTACCTCTGAATTAAGTGTCCCGCCCTGCCCCTTTAAGACTTCCAAAAAGCACCCACCAAAACCAAACAACCACCACCAAAAAAAAAAAAAAATTTTTAATTAAAAAAAAAAAAAAAAAAGGTGGCCGCTTGTTTTTCTTTATTCTCCAGTGCCAGCCTCAGGCATCTGCTCACCGGTCTTGCTGCCCTGTTTCCCTAGTATTGGGGTCCCTATCCCTTTAAGACTTCCAAAAAGTGCTCACCAAAACAAAACAGCCAAAAAAAAAAAAAAATGGTTGGTCACTTTTCTTATGTCCTCCGGCGCCCAGCCTCCGGTGCCCGCTCACTGTTCTTGCTGCCCTGTTTCCCTAGTATCCAGGGCCCCCTGCGCTCGTACTGTGTCTGCTCTCTGGCCCGGATGGCTGGGGCTGGGTGTTCGGCAGTCCTGGGCTCCGTCTCCCTCCCGCTCTGCCTGCTCTTCTCCCGCCGGGAGCTGGGGGGAGGGGCGCTCGGCTCCCGCGGGGCCGGGGCTTGTATCTTACCCCCTTCGCGAGGCGCTGGGTTCTCTCAGGTGTGGATGTGGTCTGGATATTGTCCTGTGTCCTCTGGTTTTTATTCTAGGAAGGGTTGTCTTTGTTATATTTTCATAGATATATGTGGTTTTGGGAGGAGATTTCCGCTGCTCTACTCACACCTCCATCTTCCGCTCCCCCCCCACTTAACTCTTAAATTTTATGAGAAAATTATCTTCCTCATCTAGAGTGTCCAGGGAATTTTGCAGTTCTTTTCCAAAGTAGGTAGTCTTCATTTGCTTTGAAAAATTGGGTCTTAGAAAAGGATACTTAAAATGAATTTGCTTAAAATAAGATCAAAGTTTAATAATAAATATTTTAAGCTTGTTTAGGATTTTATCTTGGACATAAAAATTTTTTTAATTAATTAATTCTATTTTATCAATATTGAACAAAATCTAGGTTATCATTGCAATTATGTGCTATTTAAAGAAGGAAAAGAATATTCCAGATCTATTGTTCTTCCTTATATACATTTTTCCAAGGATATTTATGAATGCTGGCATTATAAATATCTTTCACATATAGTTGACTTTCACAACATAGATATGAAGAGGAGTGCTTCTGAAAGAAGTATTTGAAGATTTCATCAATTTCCTCAAGAGCTGCTTAAACACATAGAATATTTTTAAAAGTACAGAGAAAGACCAAGAGATTTTAAAATGAGGCATGAACCACATCCCAGACTTAACTAATGTTAAAACTTTGCTGTATTTGCTTCAGATGTATTTTTTAACGAATAAAACATGAGAGATAAAATCAAAATCTTCCTTGGTTTGTGTCCATTTAGATGTATGGATCCATAAAACATATACCACGACGTCCTATTTTACGTCTTTGCATAAATATTTCATAGTATTTATATAATTCCATAAAACTTATTTTTAAATTCGACATTATTTTGGAAAATTGAGCTTATTTATTTAACACTTATGTAGCTTTCCATTACCTGAATATTCCATAATTGATTTATTGGTAAATTGGATGATGTTGAAATAAGTATCCGTTACATAAGTTTCTGTAAGGTACACATTCAGATAGAGGATTGCTAATGTATTTATTGTCATAAAATAGTTACATCTTTGACTTTGACATTGCCAAATTTCTCTCAAAGATGGCTGCGACATTTTATACTTCTGCCAATAATTCCTACCTTCTTACACACTCACAAATGAAATTCTTGGTACTGTCATCACCATCTTAAATGTTTGCAATTCTGATTAGTTTGAAATAATGTATATTTCCTTATTGTAATTTCCATATGGCTGAACACTACTGTTTGTTTTTATTAAATGTATTTATGTATATTATTTGCTAACCATTTGCTGTTGCATTTTTTGTCTTACTGATTTGTAAAAAACATTATTAATTTAGGATACCATTATCTCACTGTGTAATCTATGGCTAATACTTTATCACAGATTAACTGTCTTTCAATTTTATTATTTTTCAATCTCCTTTTTAGTATCTTTTAAAATATGCACATATTATATAAGCATGTGTGTTAGTTTGTGAAATATAACAAAATAATAATCACGTGGAAATTCACCACTAAAACATTATCAATGCCTGTATCCTTCTCCCCACACCCATGACCCATCCTCTTCTCCAAGCTAACTACCACTGCATTTTTGTATTTAACATTTCTTTACTTTTTTAACTGTTATTTCATCACATCTGTATGTACACATAAATTATATTTTAAATCTTGCTTTCTTTTGTACACTTACATTTACATCATATATTTTTCTGGGCTTGCTTTTCTCATTTAATTAATCATGGATACATTATATTTCCAAAATGTATCCATGGATTAGAGAATTTGTTTCTGGTGTCTGCTATTTCTGGTGGTTCTTAAGGGTAGTGTATTTTGTAGATTAATTTAGACTACCTAATGTACATTGTTTTTGAAAATAGTGTTTGCAGAAATAATTTAAGATCCAGGACTATAGCATCATCTTCTAGAGTGTATTCTTCCTTCCTTCTGCCCTGAATTTGGAGGTACTCCTGATTCAGAGTCACATAACTCTATTATTAAGTGTGAGGTTCCCTGATGAGAAACCAGAAAACAGTTCCTCTGAGGGCTGCTAAACACAGTGAATTATCATATGGAAAGTGTAGACATTTGGGGTTCCACCTCAAAGTGGAATGGTGAAAGGCAAGTGAAATAGCATTCAAAATCAGAGGAGGCCTCCTCCCTTACAGCAGACTATAGGCTTTAGAAATACTAATGCCTCAAAGACACCCAAATGTAATCTATATATGGAAATTTATTATTTCCATATTTATAATCAATTTTCCTATCATTACTTATTGAGGATTCTACAAGTTTGGTCACTTTTAATGCTTTGTGGCCATATATAAAATTCTGAAAAATATGTCAGTCTGTTCTCCATCGCCTTATTTTCTTCTACTGACTTGGTTTTTCCTTTGATTCCTGGGGAAATCCTGTACTGTCTAATGAATCATAATCTTATGCTTGGCTTGTTTTCAAAATTGCCTTCAATATATTCTTGGCCCTCCACCCTTCCAGGTATTTAAGAATTCTTCCAGAAAAACTGCTGAGATTTTGGCTGGGATTACATTGATGTTGTAGACTAATCTGGAAGGAACTGATGCCTTTTCAAAGCTGAGTCCTCCTGTTGATGAATTTGGTATTTCTCCCCATTTACTCAGATTACTTTTATCCTATCTTTCACAGTTTTATTGAGATATAAATTATGTACAGTGAACAGCACATATTTAAAGCATACAACTGAGGAACTTTATATATATACTTCAATATACATATACTGTATGATGAGCTTTCATCATCACATCCAAAATAACAAACATGATGAAAGTCTTCCTTCTGCCACTTCCATCTTTTGCCAAATCCATCCATTTAACCTCAGATCTGCTTCTGGCCCTAAATACTAGATTTCACTTTCTAGAATTTTCTCTATATTAATAAATTAAGCTGATTCTTGTGTACTCTGTTACTTTGTCACATCTGCTTCTCTCAGCATAAAGATTTTGAGATTCAACTGTTATTGAATTTGTCAATAGTTTATTCTTTTTTATTGATGAGTTATATTCCATTGTATGGCTATGCTATAATTTCTTATCCATTCACCTACAGACAGATATTTGGGTTGTTTCCAATTTGGGGATTACTGAGAATAATTATATTATTGAGATATAATTGCTATAATCATCCATGTACAAATCTGGCTGATTTATGCCTCTGTTTCCCTTGAATACATACTTAGAACTGGAAAAGCTAAACTGTATAAGATAGTTTGCCTTTTTATGATACTGATAGACTGTTTTAAAAAGAGATTTCAACATTTTATATGTTCACTGGTAATATGTAACAGTTATAACTTCCCCACATTATTGCCAATATTTGGTGTGCTCAGTTTAATTTTGTCTATTTTAGTGAATGTGAACTATTTTTTTCAATGTGGTCATTCCGATCATGTGTAGTGGTATTTCTTTGGAATTTTATTTGTATTTCCCTAATTACTAAAGATATTGAGCACTTTTAAATGTGTTTATCTGCTCTCTATGTGTCTTTTTAGGTTGAGTATCTGACAAAATAATTTCTTTTTTTTAATGGGTTATCCTATTTTATATGAAATTTGAAAATTATTTTTGTACTCGAGATACAAGTCCTTTGTTGGATATGTGTTTTGCCAACAACTTATCTCAATTTCTGCCATGCCCTTTCATTTTATAAGTGGTGTCTTTTGGACAACAAATATTTTTAATTTTCATGGAATCCAATATTGGTGTTTTCTTTCCTAGTTCATGCATTCAGTTTCTTATCTAAGAAATATTCCCCTGCCCTATGTCACTGTGATGTTCTCTTGTTTACTTTGGGAAGCTTTCAAGTTTTGCCCTTGACAAGTAAGTTATGAGTCACTTTAAATTAACCTTTATATATGGTATGAGATAAGGGGTCAAGATGCATATTTTTATTTATGGATATCCAATTATTCCAGCACCGCTGACTGAAGAGACCATCTTTTCTCATGTCAAATTTCTTTGGCATCTTTATCTTTGTCAAAAATAGTTGGTTATAATTGTTGCCAATGTCTGTGGTCTGTTTTCTGTAGGCTATCCTTACCCATTCATATATACACTTAACTTTATATAAATACTTCACTGTCTTACTGGCTGTATAACTACTAAAATCAGTAATATAAGTCTGCCACCTTTATTCATCTTTTTCAAAATTATTTTGGATATTCTTCATCCTTCAAATTATCATATAAATTTAGAAACTCCCTGTCAATTTCTACCAAAAAAAATATCATATACTTTAATTGGGATTGAGTTAAGTCTGTAGATCAGTTGTAAGTACTGACAGCTTAACCATATTAAATCTTCAAATCTGTGGACACAGTGTAGCTCTCCATCCACTTATGTCTTATTTAAATTATCTCACTAAGCTTTTTGGAAGTCTTAAAGGGGCAGGGCGGGACACTTAGTCCAGAGGCAGGGAATCTGGGGATCTCTGGGTACTCTAAAGGGAGCACGGAGGCCCCTTACGGAGATAAATAGCCTTCCAGCTGCTCCCCCTCCAACAGGGCTCCACCACTTTAGAGCAGATGCCCGAGCCAGGCCACGCCCACAGCAACAGCAGGGTAAACTCCATAGCAGCCGGGCAGGAAGCAGAAGCCCTGTCTGTGCGCAGCTACCCACCACAAGCCACTAGAGGTCAATGTTCTCCCAGGAGAGGAGGGCCACAAACCAACAAGAAGGGAAGTTCTTCCAGCCGTCACTCGTCCCAGCTCTGCAAACTATTCCTATCACCATGAAAAGACAAAATTACAGGCAAACCAAGATCACAGAGGCAACACCAGAGAAGGAGACAGACCTAACCAGTCTTCCTGAAAAAGAATTCAAAATAAAAATCATAAATATGCTGACAGAGATGCAGAGAAAAATGCAAGAGCAATGGGATGAAGTCCGGAGGGAGATCACAGATGCCAGGAAGGAGATTACAGAAGTAAAACAAACTCTGGAAGGATTTGTAAGCAGAATGGGTAAGGTGCAAGAGGCCATTGAAGGAATAAAAACCAGAGAACAGGAATGCATAGAAGCTGACATAGAGAGAGATAAAAGGATCTCCAGGAATGAAACAATATTAAGAGAACTATGTGACCGATCCAAATGGAACAATATCCGTATTATAGTGGAACCAGAAGAAGAAGAGAGAGGAAAAGGGATAGAAAGTGTCTTTGAAGAAATAATTGCTGAAAACTTCCCCAAACTGGGGGAGGAAATAATCGAACAGACCACGGAAATACACAGAACCCCCAACAGAAAGGATCCAAGGAGGACAACACCAAGACACATAATAATTAAAATGGCAAAGATCAAGGACAAGGAAAGAGTTTTAAAGGCAGCTAGAGAGAAAAAGGACACCCATAAAGGAAAACCCATCAGGCTAACATCAGACTTCTCAACAGAAACCCTATAGGCCAGAAGAGAATGGCATGACATATTTAATGCAATGAAACAGAAGGGCCTTGAACCAAGGATACTGTATCCAGCACGACTATCATTTAAATATGACAGCGGGATTAAACAATTCCCAGACAAGCAAAAGCTGAGGGAATTTGCTTCCCACAAACCACCTCTACAGAACATCTTACAGGGACTGCTCTAGATGGGAGCACTCCTAAAGAGAGCACAGAACAAAACACCCAACATATGAAGAATGGAGGAGGAGGAATAAGAAGGAAGAAAAGAATAGAATCTCCAGACAGTGTATATAACAGCTCAATAAGCGAGCTAAGTTAGGCAGTAAGGTACTAAAGAGGCTAACCTTGAACCTTTGGTAACCACGAATTTAAAGCCTGCAATGGCAATAAGTACATATCTCTCAATAGTCACCCTAAATGTAAATGGACTGAATGTACCAATCAAAAGTCACAGAGTAATAGAATGGATAAAAAAACAAGACCCATCTATATGCTGCTTACAAGAAACTCACCGCAAACCCAAAGATATGCACAGACTAAAAGTCAAGGGATGGAAAAACATATTTCAGGCAAACAACAGCGAGAAGAAAGCAGGGGTTGCAGTACTAATATCAGACAAAATAGACTTCAAAACAAAGAAAGTAACAAGAGATAAAGAAGGACACTGCATAATGATAAAGGGCTCAGTCCAACAAGAGGATATAACCATTCTAAATATATATGCACCCAACACAGGAGCACTAGCATATGTGAAACAAATACTAAAAGAACTAAAGGGGGAAATAGACTGCAATGCATTCATTTTAGGAGACTTCAACACACCACTCACCCCAAAGGATAGATCCACCGGGCAGAAAATAAGTAAGGACACGGAGGCACTGAACAACACACTAGAACAGATGGACCTAATAGACATCTATAGAACTCTACATCCAAAAGCAACAGGATATACACTCTTCTCAAATGCACATGGAACATTCTCCAGACTAGACCACACACTAGCCCACAAAAAGAGCCTCAGTAAATTCCAAAATATTGAAATTCTACCAACCAATTTTTCAGACCACAAAGGTATAAAACTAGAAATAAATTCTACAAAGAAAACAAAAAGGGTCACAAACACATGAAGGCTTAACAACATGCTCCTAAATAATCAATGGATCAACGAACAAATTAAAATAGAGATCAAGGAATATATGGAAACAAATGACAACAACAACACAAAGCCCCAACTTCTGTGGGACGCAGCAAAAGCAATCTTAAGAGGAAAGTATATAGCGATCCAGGCACACTTGAAGAAGGAAGAACAATCCCAAATGAATAGTCTAACATCACAATTATCGAAACTGGAAAAAGAAGAACAAATGAGGCCTAAAGTCAGCAGAAGGAGGGACATAATAAAGATCAGAGAAGATATAAACAAAATTGAGAAGAATAAAACAATAGCAAAAATCAACGAAACCAAGAGCTGGTTCTTTGAGAAAATAAACAAAATAGATAAGCCTCTAGCCAGACTTATTAAGAGAAAAAGAGAATCAACACAAATCAACAGAATCACAAATGAGAACAGAAAAATCACAACAGACTCCACAGAAATACAAAGAATTATTAAAGACTACTATGAAAACCTATATGCCAACAAGCTGGAAAACCTAGAAGAAATGGACAACTTCCTAGAAAAATACAACCTTCCAAGACTGACCAAGGAAGAAACACAAAAGTTAAACAAACCAATTACGAGCAAAGAAATTGAAACGGTAATCAAAAAACTACCCAAGAACAAAACCCCCGGGATGGACAGATTTACCTCGGAATGTTATCAGACACACAGAGAAGACATAATACCCATTCTCCTTAAAGTTTTCCACAAAATAGAAGAGGAGGGAATACTCCCAAACTCATTCTATGAAGCCAACATCATCCTAATACCAAAACCAGGCAAAGACCCCGCCAAAAAAGAAAATTACAGACCAATATCCCTGATGAATGTACATGCAAAAATACTCAAAAAATATTAGCAAACCGAATTCAAAAGTATATCAAAAGGATCATACACCATGACCAAGTGGGATTCATCCCAGGGATGCAAGGATGGTACAACATTCGAAAGTCCATCAACATCATCCACCACATCAACAAAAAGGACAAAAACCACATGATCATCTCCATAGATGCTGAAAAAGCATTTGACAAAATTCAACATCCATTCATGATAAAATCTCTCAAGAAAATGGGAATAGAGGGCAAGTACCTTAACATAATAAAGGCCATATATCATAAACCCACAGCCAACATTATACTGAACAGCAAGAAGCTGAAAGCTTTTCCTCTGAGATCGAGAACTAGACAGGGATGCCCACTCTCCCCACTGTTATTTAACACAGTACTGGAGGTCCTAGCCACAGCAATCAGACAAAACAAAGAAATACAAGGAATCCAGATTGGTAAAGAAGTTAAACTGTCACTATTTGCAGATGACATGATATTGTACATAAAAAACCCTAAAGACTCCACTCCAAAACTACTAGAACTGATATCAGAATACAGCAAAGTTGCAGGATACAAAATTAACACACAGAAATCTGTAGCTTTCCTATACACTAACAATGAACCAATAGAAAGAGAAATCAGGAAAACAATTCCATTCACAATTGCATCCAGAAGAATAAAATACCTAGGAATAAACCTAAATTATCTCACTCAGATTTGCAGATATCAGTGAGCACAGCTAGCATATATTTTGTTAAATTTATGCCTGTTTCATATTTTAATGTTATTATAAATAGTATCTTAATATTCACTTGCTGATTCTTTATTGCTAGAATATAAAAACACAACTTTTTGTGTATTGATATGTGTTTTAAGACTGCTAAACTTGCTTACTTGTTTTGTAGTATTTTTTTAATCCCCTTGGATTTTCTACAAAATTTACCTTGCTGTCTGTGAATAACCACAATTTAATTTCTTCTTTTCCAATCCACGCTTTGTTATTTCCTTTTCATGCATGATTGCACCAGCTTCCAGAACAATGAAGAATAGGAGTAGCCACAGCAGATTTTCTTGCATTTTTCCCAATCTTAGGAAAACTGGGGAAGACATTCAATCTTTCATTATTAAATATGATGTTAGTAAAAAGTTTTCTGTAGATAGCCTTCTTTGGGCTAAATAAGATCTCTCTAATTCAAAATGGCTGATAGTTTTTATCAGGTATGTATCAAATTTTGCAAAATGTTTATTCTGCAAATGTTGAGATGATCACATGGTTGTTGTCATTTAGTCTTTAATATTGGGAAATACATTGACTGATTTTCAAATGTTTAATCCACTTGATATCCTGAGACAAACTCATTTGGTAACAATATATTATCTTTTTTATATATTGTTGGAAACCACAATACACTAATACAAATACTAAACCAACGTTAAGCATTTTTACATCTATTTTCATAAAAAAAAACATTGGTTTCTGGTTTTATTTTCTTGTAATCACTTTGTCTAATGTCAGGGTAATCCTAGCATTATGAAGTTATAGGGAAAGTGTTTGTTCCTCTTCTATGTTCTGGGAGAGTTCAGTTTGTTTCTTCTCTGTTTTTTCTTGGTTCGTCTGACTAGAAGTTTACCAATTTTGTTGACCTTCCCAAATAAGTAGCTTTTGGCTTCACTGATTTTCTTCTCTACTTTCTGTTCTCAATTTCATTGATTCTTACATTCTTTTCTTCCTTCAGCTTTTGTTGGGTGTTTCTTTCTCTAGTTTTTTAAGGCACACGATTATATTACTGATTTGGTATCTATTTGTTTATTTTTCTACTCGAACCTGTCAATTATTTAGTTATTCTCTCTACCTTAATATTATTTACCAGGCATTCTACCAAATGTTCCCTTTTAAATGGCTTGAGTGTGATTGGGGCAGTGTTTGGACATCATTTTTCTGGCTTCATCCTTCTGATTGCAAGTTGTATAATTAACTTTGCAATGGACTGCCTTTAATTTGAAATGTTTAAGACATGAGTTACATCTACACGATGGGCAGAGATGCTAGTGGTCAGTGCCAAGGAACATTGTCCCCTTTTAAATTTAAGATTGGATATTTGGTGTGTGTTAAAAGCCACACTTACTCCAATAATAAAATGTTCTAGTTCCCCACATACATTTTATGTATTTCCCAGGAAAAATGCCTTATGATTAAACTCTAATCCACAATTATATGCATGGACTAAGCCTGAGCTGAACATGTTTATAAACAGCGAATGCAGTGGGTGTCACCTTGACTGGTATCCTAGAAGGTTATTTAACATCTTAGGGCTTCAGAATACATGTACAGGTTTGATCAGGCCATTCTGAAAGAACATTTCAGCTCTAGCTATATGACCCTATGCATGTATCTAAAACTTACACAATTTTTTAATTTTACATTTATCTTCAGTTGAGGGCAAGGTTACAAAGTATTTACCCTCAGTTAACTGAATTGCTTCTCTCTTGACCAACCTCATTCCATGTACAGGAACAAATAGCTGAGATTCTTCTTCCCACAAATTTCCTGCACACACACAGTTTATAGCACAATCTGCCTTCAAGTCATAGATAAATATTAAATGAATATGTAAGCAGAAAACATGTTTAAGAGAAGTAGTAATAATGAAACAGTATAAACAGATAGCAACAACTACTATATTTAGCACATTATAGTAATTTTCTAATTCAACCCTCATAATAAGCTTATGCATAGATTTATTTTGTTGGCATTGCATAAATGAGAAAATTATATTTAGAGAATAATACATAACTAGGCAAAACCAGTAAGCAGCAGAGGAGGGATTCCTTTATGCTCTGAGTTGAACATGTTTTCTATTTTCTTCATTTATAAAACTGTAAATCACACTCTAATTATTTTTAGTTTTCCATGCTCTCATTTCTAGTTTTTCACTAATATAAAGAAACTTGTACGTAAATTAGGTAGTTTAGAACAGTACAGTATTAATCCACTACCTTCTCAATATCAGATCTAGGAATATATAAGCTGAAGCTCTGCAATACCCTTAGATTTACATATTAAAGGGAATTTTCACAGAATATGAAATACCAAGAAAATTTAAACAGGTCCCAAGTGACAAACTTCTTAACCTACTTGTGTGTTTCTGGAGTAAGTGAAATACATGAAAGAAAGAGAAAACAGAAGCAGAGCAAAGCAGAGAGGCTAAAACAGATGAGCTGGAAAGGAAAGCAGAGCCAAAGAGAAAACAGCAGTCCTCATCAAATTTTTATGCTTTGCACTCCTTTTTCATTTTTTTATCGCTGTTATTTTTTAACTCTGGTAACTTGAATACACTATCTTCATTGAAATCACTTCCTACATTAAATACCCCATTCCCCCCTCCCACCAGACACTTTAGGATTATTGGCATTTTACCTAAGCATGCCACTCATGGGGAAAGAAAACAGGAAAAGGTAGAACAAGGTGAAGGAAAAAGAAACAGCTCCACAATATAAGCCAGGTCTGCCTTCTTAGCTTATGGTTTGCACTTTTCTTCTGATTGGACAGACACGGTATTTCTAGCTCGCACCTCACAGCCTGTCAACACTCTAATACTTCATAATTTATAAAACAGCTTTCTTTCCCCCAAAGCTCAATATACTTTACAGATGACTCATTGATGCTCACAATATTTCTTCAGGGAACTTAGGCAACAAGAATTATTATGTGTTTTACCAGGGGAAGGACTGAAACAACAAGAAGCCATTATTACGAGTGAATTACAGAGACCGAGGAATTTCCTATCTGGTCTTACCTCCCTGACTGCATGGGCTGTAAAGACAGATGAAAATTACTAAGTCCTGGTATGCAGGAGGTTAGGATTTCGTAAGGAAAAAAAGGCAGGGTAAAAAGTAGTTATCAAATGCCTGCCTAACTTCTCCACGTGGTGTCTAGCAGTTAACTCCAACTGAACATAGTCTCTAAAACAAAATCCTTGATCTTTCTCCTAACACCACTTCCTTTTCTAGACTTTTCATCTCATTATAGGACTATGATACACCTAGTTGATCAAGCAACCAAACTGGTAGTTTCTCACTATTTTTCCTTTTCTCTCACTTCCCTCATCTGTGTGTGAGTTATGACTCTGCCTGCAAGACTGACTGTAAACAGATGCACATCTACTTCACTCTGATACCATTCTAGGCCACATTGCCATCATCCATTCTAACCATCTGGTAATCAGACAAAACTGGAAACTTTCCAACATCTACTACCACAGTGCCCTGGTGTTGCTGGGATCAGCAGTACCGTCACCATCCCCTCCCCCGAGTTTAATGGCCTCCCTTCTCCCATCCTTATCTCTCTCTTCATCACAATCCACTCCTAACAAAACAGAAAAACTTAGCTGTAACTTTTATCAGTTATACATCTAAGTGGCCACAATAAAGCAAATAATTACATTAGTTTTATTAAGAAATCCCTTAGTTTATAGTCATATGCTCTTCAGAGATAATCACTATCAATTCATTTGGTTTGTGTGTGTGTGTGTGTGTGTGTTTATAAAACATGTTATATTTATATAGCACACTAGTTCTTTATTTTCCATTTTAAGATGTTATCTATTCACCCCCATCTATGGAAGATGGAAATTTAGCTCTTAAAGCATCGCCCTTCAGAAACCACATATTCACCTTCTATGCCCTCATCCTTCTTACATATTGTTATCATAATTTTGGTTATATAACTATCTGGTGTTTACATAATTTTGACTGCATAAGTGTTATTTATAGCTATATTATACCTATTTAGTTATTCTAGATACTTGTAATAAATTTAACTCAAACTCTCCCTCAGCTGTGAGGTTTTCCTTAAATATATTCAAATACATTACATAGTCTCTCAATTTCATTTTTTCTACCTCTGTCTTTCGTCTATTCTATTTGAACTGGTTAACTTTAAACCTGATACACAGATATCATTCTAGCATTCTCCTTCATCGTCATCCTGAAAATTCTCTTTGCAGGCTTAATACCTGTGCTCTGTTATATGGACCCTGTGCTTCTTTCCTGACTTGCTCATTTTTATGGAGTACCTCCTCTAAGAGCTTTTTGAGGAAGAGAGAATAAGAGGTAAATTTTTTAACACCTTGAATTATCTCAAAATTCTTTGTCTTTACCCATGATTAATAATTGAACTCAGAAAATATTCTAGATTTTAGAATGGGAAGCATTTCACTCAGAATTTTAAAGGCATTGCTTCATTGTCTTCTAGTTTTCAGTATTGCTGCTAAAAAGTCTGAAGCTACTGTAATAATAATAGTTTGCATGAAACTTTTTTTTTGGTTTTTTAATTCCAGAAGATTTATCTGAAATGGTCTGAGATTTTATAATATTTATGGTGCCTTGATATGTATCATTTTCCTCTATTGTGCTGATTCCTTGGTGAAACCTTTAGGTCTGGAATTCATAACATTTGGTTCTGAGAAATGTATTTCCTTGATAATTTCTACTCCTCCATTTTATTTTCTCTTTCTAGAATGCCGATTATTTGGAAGATGGACCTACTAAAACAGCTGTCTGATTTTCTTGTACCTATTTTCTCACTTTTCATTGTATCCTCTGGGAGCTTTCCAAGACTTAATCATCCAATCCTTTTCGTTGGCATTCCATTCCCATATTATATTTCAATATTATGAGATTTATTTTATTTACCTCATGTGATCATATTTTGGTGCAGTACCTTCTAGTGTCTGATTGAAGATATTAGATTTTTTTAAGGTTTTTCTTTGCTCCATGCATAGACTTAATGTTCATCAACCCATTATCTTTCACTTTAAGTGCTGCAGTGATCTTTTAAAATGCTTAAACAATACTTTTCCTCTGTTTAAGCTTTCTAGTATTATACTACTGCATGTACAATAAAGCCTAAATTTCATACCATAGGCTACAAGGTTGAAAATTATTTGTCTCTTGACTACTTCTCCAAATTTACCTCATCTCATCATTGTAGCTCATAGAAACACAAATATCTATTAAATAAATGACTGTGGCAAAATTCAGATACAAATTTATGTAACCTGAAATTCATGGTTTTCCCATTCACCACACTATTTCTCTGCTAATGTGGACTTCCATTCTATTTCCCACTCCAAATTATCCTACTTATCACTATATACTGATCTTCTTAATACATGGCCTAGTCATGTATTCCTACTCTAAAACCATTCCAAATTTTTGCTGAAAAATGAAAGAGGAGTTAAGGTACCAGTCTAGAAATCAAGGCGCTTCCAAATACAATCTCAACCTAACTCTCCAGTCTTGCTCATAAAAAAGGTTATTGGTAGAAATGAATAATCTCATCTGTTTATTCTGTCAGTGAATGGGCCAGATAATTGAGTTATCTCTACCCAAAAAGACCCAAGAAGATGGTCTTTTACTGAAAAAGCCATTTTCTAGTGTTTGGGTGCAGAATGTGAGTTCACTCAAATACTTAATTATTTTTAGCAAATAAAAAGATTTGCTATTGTCCCACAATGTCCCTGAATAGTGGGAAAGTGGGAATGAAGAAGGGGAGAGCCCTGGCGGTGCAGGCTGGTTCGAAGCAGAGTTTGGAAATGAGGCAGCAGGAGGGGACAACAGGGGTTGGAACCTATAGTAGCAGGTGCGACCCAGAAATAAATAAAGCCTGGGATTAGCAGCTACACTAGAATCCTGTTTAAGCAACAAGCAGGAAGAGATATAAGGACATAGATAGAAGGACAGAATTTGCCTATCACTCTTCTCCTTAGTTCTAATTGGTTTTGAATCCATCAGGAACAAACTCCTTCCCTAGGGCCACTGCCCGTATTCAGGGCACTGTCTCTTACAGGAGCTGCTGAAAAAGCCTCCTGATTGTCTCTACACGTCCAATCTTGTTCTAGCCCTAATCCACTCTTTACGCAGCACTCAGCATGATCTTTAAATCCAAATCTGCTCACTTCCCTCTCCTGCTGTAATCCTTCTAACTACCTCCAGTCGCTCTTGGCCTAAACCCAGAATCCTTAACTCGGTTCAAACTGGACTAGCAGGCCCTGCATCTTCCAGCCCCAGATTGAGTCCATAGTATTTTTACACACTATTTTTCTCCCTGGTCCTCTCCAGTCTGCTAATTCCTGTTTACCTCTCAGAAAACAGCTCAAGTGTCACCTTCAGAGGGAAACTTTCCCCGAGCTAAACATTACATCAAGCCCTCATCAGATTTTCTCCTTGGTAGCACACATCTCTTCTGTAATTGTAATTTTTTATTTAATATCTATCATTCCCTGAGTTGTAAGATACATGAAATTAAGTGTGTAGACTCATACCTAGTACATAATATATACTTAGTTATTATTATTGTAATAACAGCAATAGTTATTTCTTGAATGCTTACCATGTGCCAGGTGCTCAATGAATTATCAACCTTAATTTATCCCTATTTTATGGCTGAGAAAACTGAGATACAGAGTGGATTATAAGAAAGTTTCAAAGCTCATGAGGCAGGGAAGAACACTGATTCTGGAATCAGATTACTAGGCTTAAGTCCCAGCTCTGGCACCAGCTGTATAATATTAGGCAAGTGATAAGTAATAACAATGCTTATCTGAACAGGTGTCAGGAGGATTAAATGGGGGGTGAGAATAAATGAAATTATTCATCACTAAAAATATTCAATGCATATTTCCAGGGGTATGACTCAAACACTTCAGTGAACTACCTCTAATGTTCAATCACTGGGATTTTATTCACATGAGTCCCCAGTAGCTAGAGTGGTACCTACTTGGGAATAGTAAGGAATTACTGTTTCAGATATACAAGTTGTAGCCATTCATTATGGTGCTGGAGCATGTGTATTACATACAGAGTGTAACCATGAACCACTGTGCGGGAAATCTGAGCTCTCCTAAACGGATTGGGTGTTTCACAGCATCTGGGTTCAATACACTAAACAAAGCAATGTTCACCAGTGCTAAGTGAGAGGCAATATAATTTAGTATTTGAGCATCCCATGGGTGTGAGGTGTTTTCTTCCTCACATACTCCACATTTTTCAGATAATCAGCATTTTAACAGAAATGTTTTTAAGAAGCGTGTCCACAAAATCATGTCCCTGACTTTGTTTTGCCAAAATTTTTTCCCTTGGAGAGGAAAACATCCACCCATAATATTATATCATAATGTGATAGGATTAAGAATGAAAATCAGCAATGTCATGGCTGTTTTTCCAGTATAAACAATAATGCGTATCTGTGTGGGCAGCTCTACCCTGTCTGTGAAAATATAACAGCAGAGTTTGCTGTGCCCTTCAGTGTACCTGGAGACTACGCTGTTCTGAAATACCTCGTAAGTGGAAAACAGCCTTTCTCTGGCACCTAAAGAGGTTTATTATCTGCTCCATTAGAGTCATGCCCACTCAAGGTAAAACAATTTCTAAGGGCCTTTTAGAACTGCTCTTCAATTTCTTTTTACCCTCAGTGCATTATTATTTTCTACTTTGAGAAGCATTCACTTGAGACTTGCAATCTGCTTGGGTGAAACAAGGTAGCTATACCACAAGTCCACAGCCAAGTTAGAAGTACTTATAGATTCCAACAAAATAGCACCAATCTAGACTAGATTCTGTATATTGTCTGATTGATGGAACATAGGAATGACTAATTCAAAGGTACTAGCGTTAAGTCTATCTACAAGTTTGCAGTGATAAACTAACTGAAGGTAACACAGTTTGTACTCTTTAAAATTGTAAGACAGTGATGGTAAAAAAAAAAAAGAGAGAGAGAGAGAGAGGATTCTGGGGAAATGACAATTGTATGCAGTTCCATTTCTCTCCACCAAGCCAATCTTTCTTAGATCTAATGGTCCCTGGAGCAAAGAGATGACTTCATTCTGTCAAAGTCTACTGGAGACCAAGCTTGGAGCTTCTGACACACAACCTTAAAGCATGAGAACTGAGACAAATTGAGCATCATATCTGTGAATGCCCAAGGGACATTAGGCTGGTATGAATATGTCTTAATATGCCCATTTCCCTCACCTTTAACATGCCAAATGGTGCTGAGAGACTGGTATTAGCTATTTCTCTGCAGTGCATGAAGGTAGAGGAGAGTGTAAACACATCTAGATACATATAGTATATAATCCAGTGTGTATACATCAGACATATATTTATATAATATAAAATACAGACATACATATGTATATATTATCCATCTAAATTTGAATGCATAAGATATTTTGCCTGAAGATATATAACTAAAGTACTAAATAAGAACACAAACAATTTAAAGAGCTATACTGACAAGGATATCCTCATCAGTTTTCATGTTACACACCCCTTCTCTCGATTGATCATAGGGCTGCTACCTTTATCTGTGGTTCCCTTATTGAACAGAGGCCTTTTATTTTTATATATTCGCATCAACTGTCTTTTTTCCCCCCACAAATTGCACAGCATTTTAAGAGATCCCCTATTAAAATGCGATTGCTCAAGGAATCATTGCATGGTATGGAATAGTTCATCACTGATACCATAGCAAGAAATGACCTGCCAAAGATCCGGAGTGTGTGCTACGTACGGATCTCGGGTGGTGGTGTGCTGTATCAAAATGAAAGACGACAACAGCTGAATGAGCCCACAGGACAAAGTCAGAAGCAAGGTGTTGCTCAAAGGGAAGCCAGAAAAGCAAGAAAACATTGAGGAATAACCTTGCTATTTGTGCTTAAACTGGTCCTGACAGTTAAATTTTAATAGCATATGAAACCCAACCAGGATACAAGAAATTTCACTTTCTCCATTTTCCATAAAAGCTGAATTTACTGTCCAGCTGAAAGTCTCATTCCATATAGAATTGGAAAATATAACCTTTCTAATTAAGACTGAACTAGGACTTTTCAGAGTAAAAGCAGTTTGTTTCCACCTCATATCCCTTCCTCCCTCTGTTCCCCAGGGAAGCATCTCTGTCTTGGGTGTGCTTATGGCCTGTGGTGCCTACAGGAAGAAATCTCCTTGGCAACCATGAGAAAAAAAGCCCTCTCAGCTCTCCCAGAATCTCCTTCCAGGAGGCCTTTCTCAGTGTCTTCCTCTTCCATTCCTTTACCTTTTTCTCCCCCTCCTGACTTCAGACCCACCGTGTCTCCTCAGAGGAAAGGTGGTTCCGCCTTCCTGCACCACCTCCAGTCCTTCTGTCTTACACCTGGACCGCAGCTTTAGAACACAAAAGTCAGAAATGTAATACCTTTGTTCTGTGGTTATAAAGTGGCAAGCTTCCACTTTAAAACAAAGGATTGTTTACGTGTAACATCTGAAATGAGGAAAGGTCAAGGTACACAAACAAAACCCACTCAAGTAATCCACAGAACATTTACATTATTATCTAGCCACATTCTGCCTTCTACCTTCAATCTTTGCATCATGATAAAGCAACTGTACTTTTCATACAGATGATTCCCTCCCCCACTGCACCCCTTCATGGAAAGTGGGGAAAGAGTCCTTCTCTAAACCCATAGTTTCAGAAAAGCAGTTTACACAAACAAACTATTACATAGAAAGATGGGTGTCGGGTCTCCCAGACTGCCCACAGTCACATGAATAAGCTTGGAGACTTGGCAAAATGCATACTTTCCCCCACACTTGTCATTCCAGGGGATGATACAAACAGCAATATGATTTACCCATTGGGATACATGTATAAGTTATGTTGTCATTGCATAAAATGATGCTGTATGTAACATATCATTTATACTATCACTTAAAAAATTCAAACTCATTTTGAATAAAATTTGATAAACTTTCATTTACTCCCATAAAACAATCATAGTCATAGCATTTAGAAAGTGCAAAAATTAAGGTAGGAAAATTAAGTGACTGGTCTACAGAACAGTGTTGAAAGTAAAATTTCAAAACCAGTGACTAATAATACCTTGGGAACACATTTGCATTAAGTCATTTGGCTATTCATGGGATATGAGACAGAGAAACTCTAAAGTAAGTTTGCTTAATGACTATATTTAATGTGAAGTGAGTGAAGGATGGTAAGAACACTTCTCACCTTTTTTATTTTTTCTTTTTCAGTGTGCAAAACACCGGTAATACAGAACTGTGGGTAATTTGATGTGATCAGATACCAATAAATAGATTTTGAACAAACATCATGAATTTCCACAGTGCTCTTACTTCTTTATTATGTTGTCCTTTTCCATATTCAACTAGCACTGAATAAGTCAACCAGTCAAAAATATATTATTTAAATGCCTAGTCAGAGAATGCCATGATGATTTCTTCAAAAAACCCAGTGTCTTTCTTTATACAATAATATGCTGCCATTTTAATAGAAGCGATTTTTGGAATAAAGATAACAAAATCAAATTAGATGGTAACCACTTGCTAAATGGGGCTCAGTTTCCATGTGCATGGCCAATTTTACTTCTTTTATGCAGAACCCTGGGCCTGAAACTACCCTAAGCAGAATTACAAGTATCTTGCAGAAAAGTACTTTAGTGAAGCTTAATTAGCCAAGCCAAGCCCATCAACAACTCAAACTCCATTGGAAGTAGGTAGTCAGACCATCATTTATAGAAACAGCACACCATCGGATAGCACTCTGCATCCTGATCTACATGAGTGAACCTCTGGACCTTCTGAATTTTCTTATTTCAACTTCTATAGATGCATACAGGCTACTCTTTTATTGGCCAAACTCTTCAAGATTAAATTTCTTGCTTGTATGGTATCTTTCAAAATTAAAAAATAAGTAAATAAGGAGATAGAGAAAGAAAGAAAGAAAGAAAGAAAGCCTCCATAGGGTGATAAAGCTTTTATTGCACAATAAGTATATAAAAGCTAATTGCACATTGCAAAGTTGATTTTTCTGGAAAAAAAATGAAAACTAAAATACCATAACTTTGCCTAGAGATATGGAAAGTCATTTTTCTAACTTATGCTTAAAATTTATTAAATTTAAATATGCTTATTAAACTTAGAGTCTTCCTGTTTTCAATAGCTAGATTTTGTGAAACCAACTAAGTACCAGCATTGTGGTGAAGCCAAACACTCAAGATATGGTTCCTGCCCTCAAAAGCACGATAAAGAGATGACTACACAGCAAATGACTATCTGATATGACTATATGGTAAATACAAATGACTATGTAGCAAATCAAACTATGACTTTGAAATAATAGAAGCCATAATAAAGTGCAGTGAGAGAAAAAGAGAAGGTGCAATTAATGCCACAGCAGAGATAAAACTGAGTTGGTTCTTGAGACCAGGAAGCATTTCAACAGGTGAAAATAAGGATGGCCTAAGAAATCAGAGCGAATACATAAAGAATGCAAAGGGTATGAAACACTCTGAAACCACAAGTAGTCTAGTGGGGTGCAGGGAAAATGGAAGTCCGATGGTCAGGATCCTCACCTGGTCCTAATCTACCCACTGTGTACGTGCAATAATGTAATACCTCACCTACTGTGCAGGCACATGCTTGTATACCTGTTGGCGATAAACCATTATTGGTTGTGTTGCTATAAAAGAGCGCCCCCAGTGCTAAGAGCACAGCCGAAAGAAGACAGCAAGAGAGGAAAGCAGCAGAGGAGCAGAGCAGAGGCTGGAAGTGAGGGCAGAGTCCAGAGTGGAGGCAGCAGCTGGGGCAGAGGCCGAGATTGAGGCAGACGGGATTCTAGTGCCTGGCCTGCCACCGCGAGAATAAGGCTTGGTATAAGCCCCTTGGTAAAGCTTGGTATAACATGAAACCATGTTTCAAAACCCTCAGGTGAGACATGGGCATTGGAGAAGATTTATATTTCTATCTTTTACCTAAATCATAAAGACTTTCCATATAATAGTGAACAGCCAGTTATGCCAAACTGCAATTTCTGGAAACAATCAGGTAAATTATTTTGTGGAATGCCATGGTGAGAGGGCTGGTAATTTCCAACCCAATTTACTTATGATTCTCCAAATTAACATTTCTTCTCAACTGTTACCATTTTGTGATTTTTTGTTTGTTTGTTTCATTAAATGGCTCTCATACTCGTCTAAATTGCTGAAACATCATATATATAAATTGCTGCCCTTTTGTAACTTTAAGAAACAAAACCATCTGAAACAAACAAGCAGATCTAGACTATTCATCCTAATAGGCACTACCAACAGATCACCAACATTTTGAGGCTCAGATTAACTTATGCCTCGATCCTAAGCTCTGTCTTGTCACAGATGTTAAATGTAGTATGTGATGAATGATTCTGGAGGTCTGTTGTACACCATTTCCTGCCCAAAATATCCCTGATAAGAATGCATAATATATTATACATGTTCTTGAAAATCTCTATCTAGATGCACAATAGCAAGCTGACAAGTCACATTAAAGATGCCACAGTGATTTAAGAATCATAAATTAAGAGATTAATATTTCAACAGTTTTCATAGGTAGAATAACAGGGGGCTACTATGGAACTTTTGCTCTTTCAATTTCAACCAAAATCTCAATAATCAAGAAACACCCTATTCCATACCAAGGTTCAGCAAACTTTTCCCGAAAAGGACTAGTTAATAAATAGTTCAGGCTTTGCAGTTCATAAGGTTTCAATCACTCATCTGTACCAGAGTTTGGAGGAAGCATCTGCAGATAACATGCAAATGAACAGGTGTGGCTTTTTCCAATAAAGCTTTATAGACATTGAAATCTGGATTTCAGATCATTTTCACATGTTACAAAACATTATTTTCTTTTGACTTTTTTCCAACTATTTAAAAGTATAAAAAACCATTCTTAGAGCACAAATCATACAAAAAATTTGACCAGCAGGCCAAAGCTCACCAATCTCTTTTCTATAATGAGGTGGTAGACTGCCAATGTAGGACATACTAAGAGATTATAAAATAAATTTTAACAGTATTTGTTATGTCCCACTTCCAGAATATATAAATGATAGAGGTTTGAGTGAAAAAATATATATGTGTGTGTGTGTATAAATATATATATATATATATATATTTCTTTGGAAAAGAAAACCGAAGTGTCATGGCATTCTCTTTTCTCCCTGATAGAACTTTCTCCCCACCTTAAGGCAAGAAAACATTTGGAAAGTTAAAGAGGTTCAGAAAAAAATTCCTATGAGAGAGTTCACAGCACGCTGTTATTTCCCCACCACTCTCAACATCTGGAGAAGCAAGGCGTGCTTCCTGGTACATGAAGACAATGTGTTTACCTTGAAGTTTTGTGTTGAGAGGCAGACAGAAACAGAGCTGCACTGGCAGATCCATGCACTTCAGTCTGTGGGAAAACAAGAACGGATGAGTTTTTGCTTGGCCCAAGAGAGGAACCTGACCTATGTTCATTTTAAAGGGGTCACTAATAGTAAGATGGCCCAAGGAAAAGAGACACCAACAATGAAAATGTGTGTGGGGTCCACTTTGGGAGTCAGGGGGTTGGGCATCTGTGTGGATTTAAAAGACTTAGGAGACAGGAGCCTCTGTTTTCGAGCCCTAAGGAACCTACAGTTGGAGTTCCATGGGAGAAATGGTTTGGAAAGCCCAAAGCATCCAGTGAAGAGAGTCAGCAAGTGTACACCTTACAAATTGAAAAAAAACCCAATAATGGATTATAATTGTGACTGCCACCAAAGCTTGTGCCTCTTTCCCCAAAAACATTCTCCCCACAGAGAAGCATAGGGAAGGAAGAAGAAAAAAGGAAGAAACAGATGAAAAACTATCACCTTCCCCCTTTCCGGGTTTCCCAACCTGAAGCCCACCCAAGATTGGAATTATGTGATTATTTCTCTGTCAGAGACATCTTAACACAAATAACTGTAACATGCTTTGAGTTCTTTTTTAAAAATTGAAGTATAATCTATATACATTATATTGTATTCATGTTTAAAACAAATTTGACATTATATAAATGCTCACCGTAGTAAGTGTAGTTGCCATCTATTACCATACAATTATTACTCTATTATTGATATATTCCCTATGCTGTACTTTCATTTCTATGGCTAATTTATTTCATAACTGGAACTTTGTACCTCTTCAGCCCATTCACCTATTTTGCCTATCCTCCACCTTCAAGGTCCATCCATATTGTCTCAGATAGCAAGATTTCATTCTTTTTTTTATGGCTAAGTAATGTTCCAATGTATATATGTACCATGTCTTCTTTATCCATTCATCCATCAATGGACACTTAGGTTGCTTCCATATCTTAGCTATTGTAAATAATGCTGCAATGAACATAGGGGTACATATATCTTTTCCAATTATTGTTTCCTCTGGGTAAGTTTCCTAAAGTGGATTACTAGGTCACATGATATTCCTATTTCATAGTGGCTGCAACAATTTACATTCCCACCAACAGTATACGAAGATCCCCTTTTCTCCACATCCTCACCAATATTTTTATTTCTTTTCTTTTTTCATATTAGCCATTTTGACTGGTATGAGGTGATGTCTCATTGTGGTTTTGATTTGTGTTTCCCCCATGATTACTGATGTTGAGCATGTTTCCACGTGAACAAGACCATTTTGGGGTCTACAAGGTATCGGAGAACTTTTATCTATGAAGGGCTATTAAAACTTAGCAATACAGTTGGTTCCACCCTGGGGTAAGAAAATAATCATTTGGCACAGAAAATTGTTTTAGCGGTAGGTGTTACCAGGGAGTGGCGGAGAAGAATAAATTCAGGTTCTGCTTACACCCTATTGGCTCCCTTTTGTTCAGAAATAGTCATAACTGGCAAACTTCTTAAAATGTTTTTTCATTTGTATTTTCAATCCTTTAGAATTGACATAGCAATAACTGAAGTTCTTGAAAGCAAAGAAAAAAATTCTTGAATTATGTACACAGTCCTACATTGTAGTTTTGTTTCATGTTGGCATAACATGCTCCCCTTGCCTTTGGTAGTAAACACTGATTATTTCAGAAGCAATTTCAATATTCTTTAAGTAAAAGTGATAAAGGAATCTAATGAATTTCTCAAAAGCAGCCCATTTTTCAAAGATGATTGTAATATCATCAAATATTTATTTTTCTGAACTTTACAGATAGAAATGAATCATTCCTCACTTAGCATGACGTATGGGAGGAAATATGTAGCATTTCCAAGATCTGCTCTTGATAACATTTTCAAGCTCTTGCATTTATAGCAAAATATAAATTTGGCAATGAGTGGTAAATGACACAATTACAGCAACATTCACATTTTCCTATATTTTGAGAAGTTGCTTAAATGCAGGCTTCTTACCATTTCTAAGAGAGAAGGGTTTGTGTCAGGGATCACTTTACAACTCACCTTTCAAGGAAAATTGAACTGGATAGATATTCAACTTTGTAAGCTGAATTTGTTTTGCCCCTTGCTATTCTAGGTCATACATAACATATACTATCTATACCTAGGTCGGGTGAACATAAAATTCATCTTTTAAAGCAGAGTGAAAGGAGGGCACTATTAATATATCAGTGCAACATATGTAAACTGTGATTTGCTGGCCACACTGCATGAATGGGTCACCTTGGCTATAACTGACTGCCATAAATAAGTTCCCCAAATGTCTTTTAAGCAACTCACAACCTATCAATAATGTACTCATAAATATATGTCTTCAGGGTTTAGCAAAATAAAACATATATTCATCATACTTGGATTTCCAAGTAACAAAATTACGGATTTTGCCAAGTATTTTCCTAGTACTCCAGCCCACCATAGGCATAACATTTTGCCCTGGAAACTTAGAAGTTTTGTTTTGGTTCTCCTTCTCAACTTTCAAACTCAGATCTCCAAACAAACAGCAGGAACCTCATGATGTGGGTTACTGCTGCTTTGTAATTTCCATAATGGACGTCGGTAAATATCAGGGAGATAAGAGGGGAAATATGCACTATAGGTAAAGATAGGGGAGCACTGCTGCTTTTGCGTCTTTTCATTTCACTAGATGACTTGGGGTTTGGGAAATTAAACATCTCAAAGATTAAAAGGACTTGGGGAAATGATTTAATAATCATTACAATAATTTCCACAACCTACTTCACAGCAAGATGTAGTTTTCATTAAATTCGGCCACAGATGAGTGAGCTGCAAAGACGTGGCTGAGCACCCAGAACAAAGGTGACTTACCGAAGTTATAAGGAAACAGAGTAAAAGTGCTTCTCATCGGTTCCAAGTAAGCAAAGACACCAAGACAAATTCCTTGCATTGAAATTGTGTCTAATTAGTTAATGGATGTGTTGGAGGGTAATGTTACCAATTTGTTGTTATAAATGGCTTTCCCATTTCCTCCCTTGTTGAAGGGCTTTCTTTATTACTCATGAACTTTTCAGATTGCACCCAAGGCTCAAAGCAGCTTGAACTCAGCAGGAAATCACCGTTCCAAACAGACTCCTCAAATTGATGTCTATCTCCTATGAGAAATTCAGGATCCTGTAAACAGGGTGACCGGAAACTCCAGGCCTTTGAAAGCCCATGAGCTGAGCATTGTCAGTGAGGATTGCTCCCTGCTGCAGCAATGGGCTCCTTATCACTTACTTTTTTCTTATCACCTCCCTAAATTTTAACACTAAGTTAGAGAAATGCAGGGTCCCTAGTATCCCTCACCATTCTTAACATGACCCAAGCCAGTAACTGCTCCCGTTTCCCATAATGGTTGATCCCACCTTTCATTAATGTCTTCAAGGCCACCCAGAGAACACTCTCATCTACTTAGGAAGAAAGGGAGGTCACAGATTCGGTCTCCTGTACCTACCCAGGTCATTATGTCTCCACTCCCTCAAACCGCCTTCTGGCCAGTGCCTTCCAGGCTCCTGTGCTCAGACCCTGTCCTCTGAGCTTTGCCCGTGGCTACTTCTCCCATCTCCTAGAGCTTCAGGCTTTCTCTCTCTGCTCTCTCCCCATCTCCCATCCCTACCACCTATGAAAATGTGCCAGCTTCTCTCATCTAAAAAATCAAAACAAAAACGGAAAAGCACATCAATGGAATAAGCGAAATCTCTGTTTATTGACCTTTTAGTTCTCTTTCTCATAATGAAACTATATTTTTATATCCACCGAAATTACAACTCTACCTTCACTTCTAAAATGTGTCTTGTCCAAGTCTCTAACTCTTTCATTCACGTATCCATTCATTCATTGCTCAATCCACTGTCTTCAAGGCCTTCAAACACTCCCTGGTGTCCAGGATGGCTTCCCTAGTGACTATTTTTTAATCTCACTGGCCATCGCTCAATTTCCCCACAGGTCCCTCTTCCTCCTTTCCCTTCTTGAACATTTGTCTTTCTTAGAATGCAATATTCTCCATGTACACACTGGGCGTGCCCTCAATTTCTTGTGCTCTTCTGGCAATTCCATATTATGCATCCTCCAGAGCCTCTTGCCTGAGCTTTAAATCTGTATATCGTGCTTACTTTTGGATGCTTCTACTTGATGGAACTCAAACTCAACAACCTAACTCACTAAAACTTAACTCATTCTGCCCCCTCCCAAACCTATAGCCACTCTTTCAGGATTGTCATGACCTGAAGTGATGTCCAGTCTCTGAAGTTAGAGACCCATGAGTTATGCTATATAATCTGCATTGACTCTTTATTATCCACATATTTCAGCAGAGCTTACCTCTAGATATTTCTCCTTTCCTTCCCATCGATCCAGCCCCACTTACGGCTGCCTCACATTAGGGCATTAGCATCTTCCCCTTGGACTCACGCACTGGCCGTTTCCATACCTCCGACCTCACTCTATCCCAGCAGCTTTTCTGCTGGAAGAGAAGGAAAAGACAGCCAAGTACGCAACCCATTACTGCCGGCCAGCCTGCCTGCTCACAGATATCAGCTGGTGAGTGCTCAGAAATTACACCCAATCGCCCCCACTACTGCTTTGAGTTGGCAAAGGGAGGGGACGAGAAGTTCTCTCTCCCTTCACTGCTTTGATGTCGGATATGAGAATGAGCACCCAGCTCTGCCTTGTCTTCTGCTGGAAGCCAGGGAATCCAGCCTCACTGGCCTTTGTTATTCACTCGGTGCTGGTGCTGTCTCACCTGGGACAGGTAGGAAAGCTCGGGGCCTGACAGCGTAACATACAAGTGTTCCAGGAGCTGAGTTCCCTACAGAGAATGTTAGAGCCTCCTAGGGTTGATTTGAAATGAGAGACTTTGTTTCACTTTTCCATGAATTATTAAGATAACAAGACATGGGGAGGGAGCAGGATAAGAGGAACACAAATGATCAAAATCATGAGATAAAGATCTGAGGAAAGCAAGAACACCTGTGGGGGGTGGGCAGTATGGTGAACCATTTCAAGGGGGAGATGAAAATAATACACTTACTGATACTTTTTTACATTTTGAATTATCTTAGAAAATTTTGAAAAAGCTACAGTGGTGACATTAGTACTCTCACCCACTAGCTGAATTACTACTGTGTTGAAAAATCTGTTCCCACATTAAATGCAGCTATACTGAGCTACTATAAATGGACTGAAGTATTGCTTAGAGACAAACAAGAATTTGAAAGAAACCATTGGAAATAGGAGATCCGGTAACGGTGACTGACCCTTTACATGCTCCTGAATTCATATTCCCCTACCCTTGTCAGCGCCTCTAAAATACAACTGCAAAACTGGTTGGATAAAGTCCCAAGAAATCCTTCCTAAGGCCTTGTGGCCATAAAATGATGTTCATCTTGCAGAAGCAAGAAGGCAAAAATGTAAAGGGCAAAAAGCCTATGTCTGCACATAACATGACACAATGACAATTTAAGCGTAGCTTGGGTTTGAACTGATGAAGTCAAAAACTCTCAGAAAGAGACATTTAGCCAACAGATGAGATACTTAGAATTCTGCAAATCAGCATTTTTTAACCTGTGTGATGATGTACAGATGAAAGCTCTCGATTCTTTCATTTTATGCAAGGGAAATAATGAAAATATGAAACGAAAATTTAAATGAGCATTTTAAAACAAGAAACTATGTTGTATTGACTGACATATTATCCAGCTGCATCCTCCGTCTCACGTGCACAAAGAAACTAAGGGTAAGAGAATTTCAAGAACTTGACCAGATGCATATAGCTAAGAAGATGGCCATGGACATCCTTGGATGGTGGCAAGAGATATGGATGCTGCCTCCAAGCTACACATACCCTACAGAGAGGGAAAGAAGCGGCTTTATACCTAGAGATGCCAGCTGTCACTGCGTATGTGAACATATATGCAAACATCACTGGTGGGCATTTCTTGGTTCCTAGAAAAAAGTTTTCATGTCCTGACCCAGATCCTGCCCACAGATAATTTTTTATCTGACTTTTAAAAAATTAAGCTAAAATTTAAATGTTGGGAGATTTTACATAAAATCCCAGAGCATGGGATTCTCTTGAAAAATTAGCAGATCTGGCAACTCAGCACTGTCACTTCTACATGAAAATCATCCCTTGGAGCTAAATAGTCCCTGCCATTAATGTGGCATGAGGTCTCCACTTGACACCCCATACTTATTCAGCTCACCTGCCCAATCTGTAGAGTTAGAGTTTGTCACATCTCTTTACCATCTTTCATGTCTGCTGTTAAGCCCTTCATGGACTTTTTAACTATAGTAAGTGTTGCACTTTTTTTTTTGCTACAGGTACTTTTAAATTTATAGGTTAAAAAGTAATGATAAAGCAATAGAGATAGAACAGAGACAGGGAATTTTTTTATTCAGGGAGTAACTAGACAAGAGTTGAAGTGGAAACACCAGTAAGATCTGTGTGAAAATTTCACTTGATTTTACTAACTGATTGAATGGTGAGGCACACCCCATTGTTAATACGACAGGGCCCTCAAGGGCATCATCTCTGAATCTTATTAGAGGATGTGACACACAGGGGCTTCACCAGCCTTCTGACCCATCAGTACAAAATCTCCATCATTTTAAAGAATAAAAACCTTTCAGATTTTACAGCATTCTCACCAGCCCCAGAAAAAATAACCCTTCAGAAACTTTGAGTTAGGAAGGGTGTGTCAATTTTCAAGTAAAATGATTCTGAAAACCCAATCATGAGCTTCAATTGTATTGGGAACATGAGAAATAAGAGAGAAAAACTGTTAGAATACTTCGAGCTTTTGCCTACATGTGTTTTTTGTTTGTGTGTTTGTTTACACATATATAGCACTAAATGGCAAATTAAACTAGGAAGTTAGAAAACAGATTTTTAAAAATAATTTAATAGAAAAGGTATTTATTTTATACTCATACAGAAGAAAGATACCCTAAGAAATTGATATCTATTTTATGCTAGATGTAGATATACTTCAAAAACTGTCATATCATCTTGGGATTTAAATTTCCTGCTAATATTAAATGAATGAATTATTGATATCACATACCAACTGCATTTCCTTTTATCTTGCTTAGCATCTGTCACTGCAAAATACCAAACTTAGTTATCATCATAGAAGGGGAAAGATTGTTAGAATTTATTCATTAGGGTTGTATGAATTTTGGGCCAATTATATGCATTTGATTTTCTAATTGATACCCTGGTTATTTCTTTCAGTAAGGGATAATATTGAATCACACATACATTTATACTTATTAATAGTTAAATCATTAGAAGTTCAGTTGCAATATTTAGGTACACTGATAATTCCCAATAAGGTGAAAATTATTTAAGTAGTGGATGTCTTAAGAGCTGCAACATAAATTCAAATCCTTTTTCTTGAATTAACAGTTTGCTTCTAGTTTATCATTTTAGACACCAAGTATCTTTATGTTTCTTACACACACACACACACACACACACACACACACATCAGGATGGCAATCAAAGTTCTGAAGGTGATATTAGAACAACCATACCACAAGCATCCACAGATCTACACTGACTTGATAGATAGTTTAATGTTTCAGGGAGCAATACCCTGGAACAAGTTTAACCGCAGCTCTGTCTTACAAATAGGAAGACTTTAAAATTTCATAAAATAGAGAAACTAAAAAGTGGGTCAGTTGTCAGTAATGCATTAATTTTTCAACACAAGAACTTAATTCTCTTCCACTCTTTTTTCAGGTTTCCTTTGAAGTTAACAGCAGCCCAAACGGAATAAGCTGGTATATAGAATCAGCATATTGCATTTGTTAATACAGAAGATTTGGAGTACAAAGGAAATTAATGAGTCCTTTAAACGAGCACAATTTTATGTTTTGCTTTGAACACGTAGTTACATCGAAAGGCAACATTTGTGCTAACCTGGTAAAAACAAGAAAGACACAGCAAGTGGCAGGGTTTCTGTAGTTCAAAGAAATCCACAGGGAGCCTGCTTCAAACCACAAAATCCCTACTCCTCATTACCCATATCTAGTAGCAAGCCCTATTATTTGGGGGAGAGCAGATGCATAAGAAGGAAGAAAACTTTCTTACTTCTGAAAGAGTATCACCGTTCTGACATACAGACATACTATATACCAATGAACTAGTCTAAATATCCATCACATATCACACATTGTCATCTTTATTTCCAATAGGGATGGCTTCACCACTGATATCCTAGTTAGTTGTTAATAAATTCTATAATATCTTTCAGATATGTACCAAACACATCAATTTCTGGTTGTCAGTATTAGGGGCACATCTCTCCTCATAAAACTGTTGCTTTTGAATGAGCCAACATATTCTGTCATGTTACAGCTTCTTTTGGTTGTTTAAAGGCCAAGATATGTGACAAAGACTCAATGACTTGAGAGAAGTTGTCATCTTCCTCAAGATCCCTTCCTGTTACACCCTAACAAATGATTCCAGGTTAACATTTTGGAGTCTGTTTTTGTACATCTCTTAAGAGAATTATACCTCCATATGAGGCATCTTCTCCTGGCCAAACTCACAAACTAATTCCAGTTGTGTTCATCTCACTTATTGGAACCTTCTGGTTTGCTGCATTATGTTCAGTTCAGGAAAGCCACCACCGGGACTCACTTCTAAATGTAAATATCCCGGAAAGAATGATAAACTGGGAAATCACTCTGCTCTTCCTTCATTTTCACTTTTTGCATTGACCTAAATCAGTGATCAGCTACATGTAGGTTATTTTATATTAAACCAATCATTTTTTTCCCTGTAATTAGGTATTTGACTTTACTTATGGTACAGCCAATAAGATAGTACAGTGAATCCTGATAATGTATGTTACAATCGTCTGAAGAAATTAATATTAATGGGTGGGGCACCAACCCCAGAGATTCTGATCTAAATAGTATAGAGTAGGACCCAGACACCAACAGGTTTTCAATGGGAGGCGGGGCTCCATTGTAAGGTGATGGAGGATTACCACTAGACTTATGGTGGTGATTATCTTGTAGAGTAAACAAATATCAAATTATAAAACTGAAACTCATCTAACGTGATATGCCAATTTTACCTCAACAAAAAAAGTAAAGAAATATTCCCCAGCTAAGTGAAACAAGATAATCAAACAAGTTGTTGGAAACCTAAAGTACTTTTGCCTCTCACCTTCTACTCTACTATTCTTTGGGAGAAAAGAACTGAGAAAAACTGAGACAATTGTTTCAATGAATTCAAATAATATAACCTTAAAACCTGTCAAGTTTCTGTTTGTCAATATAGTTCAGTTGTAGTTCAATATAATTATACAACTGATCTTACTGACATGCATTGTTTACAACTAAAAAAGGGATAGCATAAAATACAAATTTTTACTTAACTGAATTTGTGAATGTATGTTCCTCTCCGCAACTATAGGGCCACTCTTTTTTATATACATGAAAAGAAATAAATGGCGTTTCAATGTTTTTACTGCCCAAAATAACAACTTAGACCCTAAATCAACATGAACTATCGTAATATCAATTGATAAACTAACGTAACTTTTTAAGAGAAAGAGAGAGAGATACAGACAGAAAAAGTGACAAAGGTGATCAGCCGTGGATCTATAGGTCTTGGAGAAAGCTAACATCTGCAAGCTGTACCAAAGAGAAAAATAAATTTCAAATGGCTTACAGTAAATTCTTTGAATTTGGATACATATGATCAATAATCCCCTCTCTATATGCTCTCAGAGAGCTCTAAAGTAATAGGAATTTATGTATCAATAAGGGAAAAAAGCACCTCAGTTAATAGAAGCTACAGTCAATGTTGATATCCACTGCACAAGGGAGATACTTGCTTATGGCATGCATAGCTGAGTACTAACTTTTATAACACCAGAAACAGAAATTATTAAGTGGTTATAATAAGCCAGAAGTGAACAGTTTATTTCCATTATCACAGCAAATTCCTACACCAACCCTGCCAAGAGGACAAATTCCTGTGGGGAATTTACTGCTCACACACAAGAGCACAGCAGGTCAAAGCGGAGTTGAAATCTACCGGGCTTCAGGTTTGCAACATGTAAGCTTGACATCTAGAACATCAAGCAGTAACTCAAACAATTTGAGCTAGTGACCCAGGCATTCCTAGCATTCAAAGATCCCTTATACTAAATCACATTTCTTTTCTTCTCAGGGTTGTCTTGCTTTAATGTTCCCTTTTCTCCCAAAGAAGAGTAGAGTAGAAGGTGAGAGGCAATAGTACTTTAGGTTTCCATTCCTGATTTCTGCAAAGGGCAAAACACCTACTCTCATGCAAGTCAAGGTCAAGGTCAAGCACTCAGCCCAGGAAGGTCAATGATTCAGGGTATGTCAGTGTTGACCTGTCCCACCAATGTACTCTCCTAAGTAAAGAGCAGTTCTGCGAACGGAGCTACCCCAAGGACACACAGTTTGTCACAGTCAGAAAGACTCTCAGGCAGCAGTCAGCTCAGCACGCCACATGATTAACTGATTCTTACGAAGTCCCTCAGCTTCTCCTCAAAGCTCCAGGGACAGGTAACTAACTCACCAGTTGATGAGGTGACGTATTCCATCTTCCAAGAGCTCATAACTTTAAAACCGTGCTTACTTGTCTTGAGAGAAAATTCACCAGACTAAACTAGAACCATTGGTCCTCACTCTGCCTTCTCAGAGCCACCCAGAATAAATATTCTCAATAATACTTGAAGATGGTATCATTTTCCACTACTAAGCCTTCATTTCATGAACTTAAGCTCTTTTCCACAGCTCCTCGGCTACTATCTTCAGACACCTCATCATCTGAGTCACTCTCCTTCACTTGCCTATGATGTCATCACCCTCCTAACATGTGCAGCTCAGAACAATTACAGAACAGGGTGCAGTACGATGAGGGCGGGGTCACATGGGACTGTACGCTGCAAGAGACATCTGTCAAAGAGTTTGCTTATTTCCCACTCAGTTTCTAGTTAAGCACTTTCCCTATAATCTATCTAAAGAGTAGATTTCCCTTTTTTCTTTTTTCCTTTCTTCCCTTTGTCCTTCCTTTTGCATCCAGGTTTAGAACTACCCAAAATCAAAATGTGCTTTAAAAGTTCCTACTTTTTATAAGTTGTTTATGATTTCCTTCTATATTTTATCTCAGTTGGTAATTCTTGCCTTGTGGCAATAGAAGAGAATGTCAAGAAAGCTTGAAGCCTCTTCCCCACAGCAACATGGCTAAAGTAGTCTAACCTACCTTAAATGGAGGAGAATTTCATATCTATTATGGGAGATACTGTTTTTCTTCAAATTTTAATTAAACTTTGTTAAAAGAGTATGTCTACATGTGAGAGTCCTATGCTAAAACATTCATATACAGATCATAACTCACCAGTCTTTCAGATATTACTCAATAAGGATGATATTGTTTACTGGGAAAATCCATTTCTGTTGTTTCTAAATTCTCAGATCAGTTGTTGGATTTAGAACCACATACATCCTGATGGGAAAAGAGACTTTTCCCACATTCTGACTGAATACTCTCGTCAGAAATGAAATGGGTATTGGTCTCTGAGGAGGAAATTCTGGAATCATACCAGATGATCTATCTTCCCTGGTGCTTACATTGTAAGGAGCTAAATGCACCACACTATTAGAATAAAATGAATTATGCAGAACCTTTGACAGACAGCATGTATAATTTCTTCTTGAAAAACTCTTCAAATCATTCTGTTCCATCTTTGATTATGTGCTAGTTATGCTGCAAATAAGTAACCCCTCAAATGTTTTAAAACACACATACATATGGATTGCATAAAATTAATATCTTTACCTTAACAAAAATCATTCTAGGAGCACATGTGCCAGTAAAATATATTTAAGGCAGTTTCGGCACTTCCACTAAACTGTATTTTCAGAGGCTTATAATGTGGTCATAAAAATTCATTCCAGGCTAAAATTCAGCACCAAGGAAAATGTGCTCTACACTTTGTGGATAACCATTTCCGCTTCTTTCATTTCTCATGACTGATTTAAAAAAAGTTTCCACTGAGTGTTTTTCAGAAGTTGAGACATTAGCCAAACTGGCAGGGATCAATAGCACAACTGAAATGCTGGTCATTTTTTAAATTTATTTGCAACTTTTCCCTTCCCTCTCTCTCCCTGCCCCTCCTTCCTTCCAAAATACCCAAGTTAAAGAATTTTTCACATATACCCGCATGTCTACAGAGTATACATCAAAAAGTGCATGGTACCATGCTTCAGAAAGTTGGGATGGGGCACTTTGTGGCTCTGGTGCCATTACAAGGACAAACATGCTTTTAAAGACTCTGTCAAAATCTTGTTAACATCCTGCCACTGCTTTATTCCTAGCAAAGCAACACAGGAAGGGTTAGAAAATTAAAAGTGTTTCTTATTGAAGCATGACTAGAACCTGGAAACCCATTAAGTCCAGATGGACGTCAGCTCGAGAGGGAACACCGGCAGGAACCCAGACCACTTCTGGGACGCCGACGTCTGATGGACCAATTCAACTTGTGCCTCTCACCCTAAGAGAGAAATTAAAGATCTGCATCTGAACTGTTCTGTCAACTCAACTGGTTCACTTCTCGGCTTTGGGCAATGAAAGAAAACAAAATATGGCTTTGCTTTTTTTGTTTTTACTACCAAATCTCTCCCATCCACAGTCCTTGGGAGACTAGTTCTGAGTATATTTGGGAAATATCATGGCCTTTACAGCCTTGGTAATAATGTATCAAGTAAATGTGTAATTTGAAAGATGGCTTTCACAGTATTACCTCATGTTCTCCTAAAGACAACTCCAGGAGGGAGATTTTCCCTGGGTGTTTCTGGAATCAGAGAGATGAAGCCTTTAGTGCTGGAGGGAGAAGCCCAGCTCTGGTTTCCTCGGGCTGAGGCTGAAGGGCTTTCAGTGGGAACCGTCCTGCTCCCTCCCCATTCCTCGGGCAGATGGTTGGGACCCTCTGGGCTTCCTGCAACCCCAGCCTCAAAACACCCGGCAGGGGACCCCTGCTGGTAACAGCTTCCTTTACCTCCACTTCCAGAGCCAGAAACAGAACCAGAAGAGTAAAAGCCTTGATAAAACATATCCAGAGATGGAGCAGAGAAGCAAAACACAAGATCGGTATTATTATTTCTCAGTATTTACTGTGCCCAGACAAAAATGAGAAATGGAGCCCCCATCTTATTTGGAATGATATAATTTGAATGATTTACCAAAAAAATAAACAATTCTAGATATAGGTTAATTTCACATCAGTAACAATCAGACTTCATCCATATTTGAAACTGCATGATCATATATATATATTCCTTCCCCTCATATGAATCGCATTAAAGGTGCAGGAAGAATTTAACAAGACTCGTTTGTCTTCTTACCATTAATCAAAAACCTGACTTTAAAAGACAGACCACTTTGGCAACCATCTCAGGTTTCTACTCATTTTTGAAGCCATGATAATTTTTCTTCTTATTGTTAGTGTTTCTCCATATTGCCAGTTATGTGCTGTGCATGGGGTGGGGGAGATAAATGTACTAGAAAAATTTCTCCTCTTTGTTGAAATCGGTGGGGAGAACATACTCAAAGGGCAAAATAAAGAACAGATGCATCTCTGTTTTTATTACTGCTTAATGTCTTTCTTCCCTAAAATGCTCATTTTTATGTAAACAACTTTTCTTTTCAGTTACCTTTATACTAGACAACGTTATTAATTTTCAAATGTCTTGGCTTCATTCCTTAGGCAACAAACTCTTGAGTGTCACTTCTAACCATGGACCAGAAGAGAGTATTTTAAATAATGACAGGAAGTTGGTTTTTTATAATATTGTCTGCCGAGGGGAAAACCCCTACTACATTGCAGGTATAAGGGAGTGCAACAATATTTGTGCCGTTTTACCTGTGTCCCTTTGTTATGTCTGTTAATTATTGCTGGGTCATTGCTGATACACTGAAGGAACAATAGGCAGAAGGAATATCCTCTTTCCTCCATCTCCAAAAAAAGAGGACACAAAATGCTTCTATGCATATGTCTTACTAATAAAAAAGCAAGGACTCTTACATAGTTATATTCCATTGCATAGTGCACATTTAAATCATATTTAAATGCTTGTCTGACACGTTTTCCTTGAGGGCACTAATGGTAGTACCTTAGTTCAAAGGTTAGTTTCTCAGTAGTTTTTCTGTTGTCTTAGACTAATAATTTTTCCTATAAGTCCCATGAGCTGTGGAGAGACTTTCTTCAAATTACCAAGCAAATGCATAATAAATATTTGCTTTATATATTAACTCTAGTGTAACTGTTCTGAATTTCTGATCACTTGATAGTTATTTCCCATAAGCTAACTGTTGAAATAAATGTGTTGAAATATAAAGCCATGTAGTAAAGGCCAAACTCCTTGGCATGAAATACCAGGTGTTCCCAGGATCAGCTTCTGTTGACCTGGGCGGCGTTGGGTCCCACTGCCATTCCATTTGAAGGCTAAGCTCCATTCTACCAAAATTCTTAGTTTATTCAATATTTCACGTTGATGTGTTTCTTGTCTCTCTGGGCCCCTAATGTTTATTCTTTTTAACTAAAACCTTGTCCTTTGCTCAATCCATCTGGAAAATCTCCGCTTCTCTCACAATCTGACTTCTGCTCTTTTACATCCCCCTCACCTCTTGGAGAGCCCTTACCGGGATGTGGGGAATTCATTTCTTTATGCGTCTGTCCACTTGAGGGCTTGTGTTGTCTTCTGGGTATTCCCTGAGCCAGTACAATGCTGTACGTACACACATGGCTGATACCTAGGGACTCAATAAATCCATGTTGTATAAGTGGCAAAATATGGCAATGTATCAGCAGAGTCCTCATTTTCTATAATCCTTTGACTAATGTTAACGTGTTACTACAGACTGGATGTACGCCCATTATGAATGTACTAAATTAGAGAAATGTTTGTTCTGAGTTTTTTGCAGTTCTATCATAATGAATCCAAAAATAAATAAATAAATAAAGATCTTGAGATTAGATAGCCACATGGTTAATACAAAAGGCACCGGCCTAGACACCAGGAGATAAGTTCTGGTTCCAAATCTATCACTGACCCGGTGAATTCTGAACCAACGTCTTGATTTCTCTCGACTTCACTTTCCCACGAGTTAAATGTGGGGGTCACAAGATACAAACTCTGAAACCCTGTTCCTCTGACATTCAACATCCCTGTCATGGGGAAGCTTCTGTGGGTCACTGGCATCCCATTTTCTGTCTGTTCAACCTTAACCACACACTAGACACTGTAACAACAGTGGCCAGATCTACACGATGGAAGGAGCCCCAGCCCTGCCTTTTTGACTTCACAACCACACAATGAAGTAGGTGCAACTATGCCAACTGCCAGGTGAGCAAATGGAATCTCAAAGTGGGTAAGTAACTTGCTCCATCTCCCATCTGCTAAGTAACAGAGCTGGGACTGAAATTCAGATCTTTTGAATCATAGGCTTTCCCAATCTAGGTAAGCTGCTCCCATTCTGCCTCAGAAAATTTTTTAAAAAAAGAAAAAAAGATACCAAGGAACAGTGGTGCCCTGCACTAGAAATAATTATAAATATTTCCATTATATAAAGTATATGGGTGACTGAAGTTGATGAATAGGTAATAGAATAAATTCTACTCTCTTTATCATCATGAAACCATTTTTGTAGTGAGTTTCACTTTCATTTTTCTGTTATAAAAGTGCTGTTACTTTTGCTGCAGAATGTTAAAAAAAAAGAATGAACGAATGAATGAATGAATGAATGGAGAGTATGGGTAATTCATCTTTCCATACTATAATTTTTTCTTCATTTTTATTATCATTTTCAGAAATTAGAGCTTACAGCTCCAATGTGATTGTACCCACACATGCATAGTGAAAGCTGAGACAAGTATTGGACTCAAACTAAGTGAGAGTGTCACATATGTCTGGGGGCAAGGAGGGGCACACCAGCTTACATGGTTTAATCAGAAACAGTCCCTCAAAATTTCAACTCATTTTCTGTCCATAAGTACAGCTTATGTGTTTTAGCAGCTGGTATACTTTGGCTATACACTTGAGATAACATGCGTGAAAATATTAATAAAGAAGTTAGAGGAGTGTGTTATCTATGCATGTGTAGTCAGTCAGTCAGGAGCAAATACAGAAAAATTAGAAGGGACTGGTACAATTTAAACCACAGGAAGACAGATGGTCGGGAGAGATTTTGTTTTGTATTGGTTTGTAAAGGCATTCAAACTCTGACTGAGAAAAAAAAAAGCAAGTAGGTTTTTGAAAGCTTTTGCTCTGTCATGCCAAGGAAAACCTAATACATCCCTCTAACTATGAGCAGATAGCAGGAGAAAAGAGAAGGGGTCACAGCAATCTATCAGCCTTCAAACAAACATATCTAAGTTGCTACAGGTAGCACAGTACCTAATAAGAAGTCCCAGGCTTTGTGAAGTGCTCCCATTCACTGCTTAAAGTAAAAACAGAAGATTTATATTATACACACTTCTTATCCTGACACCTACTCATCTTCTACTTTTCAGCTGAGGGAAAAGAACATCACTTGATTCCATAAGCTATGAACAAGGATAATCGTACATTTTTAATTCTGTATAGTTTGAAAGGTTCTAATGGGGTGGGGAAAACCTTAAAATCTTTGACTTGTTCAGAATTTGATCACGTTGTTCCATCAAAACCATAAACAAATCTATATCTGTAGGTATAACCATTATAATTTCTATAGGGTTATCCCCAGACTTTCATTTGGTTAACATGGCTAAGTATACGTGTCTGGTATAGATCTTATTAGATTATCTCTACTAGTAATGACAACTACTAGATGGTACTCAGCTAATTAGAAAATAGAACTTCAAGGTTTCTGATGCAAATTTTAATAATATTTGTAGTAGTAATTACTTGAGAACTGAAACCATATAAAGCCACAAAGTTTATGTCTCTATTTCCACAAATTTACTGTTATTATTCAAAAAACATCTCTCAGGAAGATGAAATTACAAATAACTTTACTGTTTGTTTCAGGAAATTTCCGGAAATCTATTTACCTAACCTATTCAACTAACCTCATCAGGACTGGAACTCTGGCAGAATAATAGATTGCTCAACTGGGCTTATCAAACAACTGTTTATTCATCCAGGTTTATTTTAAAGCCCTCTCCTGGCTATGCCCACCAATTGTAAACTATTAGATCTCAAAATATGCACAATCCCAATCCCATTTCCAATCAAATTATACCATGTGGCAAAATCTGCCCACCTATAAATATTATACATGTATCATCCGGGGCCTCCTGCACTGAGACATTACTAGGATTTATCACGGTGATCATCTCTCATTTGATGTATAGATTATTTGGGCGGCCTATTGGGGTGGATTTAACAGAATACAAATATTACCTGTATGGGGAAGATAAATGTTCTACTTTACAGGTTTTAATAGTCAGATTAAGACAAAGGAATCATAATCCCATTCTTCTTATGTGAAGTGGGCTCTGGTTCCCACCAAAGTTAATTTCCAGCTGATGGCTGGACTTAGAAAAATCTAGTTTTGCCTTCTAATTTATGGATCCCTTTCTCAATATGTTGTGGTTAATTTAAACCATAACTCATTTATGCCTGATTAAAGACACGTCAGTTAATATGAACAACTTATTTGATGTCTGTGGAAACAGCCACTAAAATTTTCAAGTTAAGATGAATTCAAAGTTGCCATTAGAAGAGAAAAAATACATTGAAAGAAAGTTACTAAAGCAAAGGTTTTAACATTGACTACAGTTGAGGATTTATTTTAACTGTTATTTGTTCCTGGTGGAATCTGAAAAAAATTTAAATGATTAGCTTCAAAGATACCTGTCATCATTATATATGCCTTTTTAAAGTTGAATATGATATTAAATTATGGTCCTAGGATTATCCCTACCTGTTTTTCCAGAACCAAGGATAGAAGAATAATTTTTTAAATGGTTTTTCCCAGACGCCTTATTCAAAACTTAATTTTGGTTTGGTGGGAGACCATCAGTGAGCCTTTTATGTTACACATTTACAAATAAATTATATTGGTTGTTTGTTTCTACTAAAAGAAAGTCCCAGAAGGAAGTTGACAAATGGCCATTAGAGTTTAACAAATTTTAAAATATATATTTCTTTTATATATATTGCAAATTTTTAATATATCTTGTATATAAAACTTAGGTCCTGCAGAATATGGCAATAATAAAATATGCAAAAGAAAAAGATAACCTAATATGTTTAACAAAATATTCCTGATTGTTTAAAAATATTATCCCCATAGTATTGTATTCTCATCTACATCATTTTGCCAGATTCCAAAAATGGTCAATAGAGCTATGTAAAGAGAAAGGCAATTCTGTATTACTGTTTTATAAAGCACATCTTGATAATTTAGGGGAAATAAAAGCAAGAAAAATACATAACATTTGAAAACATATTTAGCTTTTTTAAAATTTAAGTTGATATATAATACAGTGGTTTGATATTTATATACATTAGGAAATGATCACCTTGGTAAATATACTTCCTATGGGTCACCATACGAAGTCACTACAATATTATTGACTGTATTCCCTATGCTGTATTTTCCATCCCCATGACTTACCTATTTTATAACTGGAAGTTTGTACCTTTTAATCCCCTTCACCTGTTTCACCCATAGCCCTCCCCTCTGATAGCAATTAGCATAATACCCTCTAGGTCAAATTATGTTGTCACAAATGGCATGAGTCCATGCTTTTTTGTGGCTAAGTAATACTCCATTACATATATAACTTGTGTATTTATTCCTTACCCATTCGTCTACCAATGGGTACTTAGACTGCTTCCATATCTTGGCTCTTTACAATATAACATATTTAGTTTTAACTGTGTACAGTATTAAAGCAATAAAAAGCTTCTGTGGATGATGTGGATCAGTTGCAGGTATTTTAAGCAGTACACTTCATTCTTCTCAAATCTCAAAACAATGATTCTCCATTAGGCAGGACAAGAGAGGGTCTTATTTGTCTGTCTGTCCTTTACAGAGTCTGGCACATAAAAAGCAATAAACAAATATTTCCTAAGAAATATGTGTTAATTATCATAGAACTTTGAAATACTCTAGTCCTGTAAGTAATTTCTATTTCCAAGGAAAATCATGATTTTTACCACTTGGAATATTGTGCAAAATATTTTCAATTCAGGGAATCCTAAGCTGGGAAACCAAAAAACTAGACTCAAAGCTGGGAAATTTAAGTTTCTGTCACCATTAACCAGTTCCCCTGAGGAAGGGTTACCACTCTTGGGTGAGAGGTAATCTTTCAGTTCACACTTTGCACAGGCAAGATTGGCTCATAACAACTCTAGTGGAAATTTGGCTGTTTCACAGTAAAGGGCTGTCAAAGTGACAGTTTGGTATTGGTATTATCAATGCTACCCCAAGTGATTTTAAGTACCTTTTATGTTAAATATTGTTCTCCAGGCTCTCACAGTAACCAAGCACACTATATATGGCTCAGTTTCTATAGGAAAAAAAAACAAATACATGCACAAATTACAACCTGAAATCTTTAAACACAATGCATCATTCTTCTGCAATTGTATATATTTCCAAGTAGCTCTTTGTCAGCAGAATGTATACCTAAACAAGTCAAAAATCAAAAAACCATTTCCTAAACATTAGACAGTCAGTCAATAAAAAACTTCATTTTATTTTCTGGACTCTACCTAATAGGCCTTCTTTTTTTAACTGAATAATTATCCAAGCATTGCAGAGGTATAACCAAGGCTAAATCTACGAGTACAAGCTGAATGTCCATTTTGTTAGTATTTTGACTATCTTCTAGAAGAAAATGGAAAAAAGAACATTGAAATTTTATGAGCTTTTCTCTGGATATAGCTAAAAAGGGAGGATCAGTCCTGACTCCAGGGTACTGCAGTCAATAAGGCAAGGGTGCTGCACTTCTGTTTAGACTTTTATTCATAGTCTTTTTTAGATTTAACATTTTATGATAAAACGTATATTCTTAAAAACTATGCTCTTTTGAGTTTATTACAGTGTGCTTTTCACAAGGAACTAATTTCTGACCAGAGTCTAACAGTTTAAAATAAAAAATAAAACATCTACTTTTCTTTTTTGTTTATTAAAGTACCATTGATATACACACTTATGAAGGTTTCACAAGAAAAACAGTGTAGTTATTACATTCACCCTTATTATCAAGTCCCCCTCATACCCCATTGCAGTCACTGTCCTTCAGTGTAGTAAGATGCCACAGAGCCCCTATTTCTCTTTCTGAGCTACACTGTCTTCCCGGTGACCCCACACACACCAATCATGATACCCCACAATCCCCTTCTCCCTCCCTACCCACCCTCTCTCCACCACCCCTCCCCTTTGGTAACCACTCATCCCTTCTTGGAGTCTGTAAGTCTGCTGCTATTTTGTTCCTTCAGTTCTGCTTTGTTCTTATACTCCACAAATGAGGGAAATCATTTGGTACTTGTCTTTCTCTGCCTAGTTTATTTCACTGAGCATAATACCCTCTAGCTCCATCCATGTTGTTGTAAATGGTAGGAGTTGTTTCTTTCTTATGGCTGAATAGTATTCCATTGTGTATATGTACCACCTCTTCTTTATCCATTCATCTACTGATGGACACTTAGGTTGCTTCTATATCTTGGCTATTGTAAATAGTGCTGCAATGAACATAGGGATGCATATGTCTTTTTGAATCTGTTGTTTTCTTTGGGTAAATTCATAGGAGTGGAGCTACCAGGTCAAATGATATTTCTATTTTTAGTTTTTTGAGGAACATTCATATTGCTTTCCAAATGGTTGAACAAGTTTACGTTCCCATCAGCAGTGTAGGAGGGCTCCCCTTTCTCCACATCCTGGTCAGCATTTGCTTTTCCTAGTCTTTTCTATGTTGGCCATCCTAACTGGTGTGAGGTGATATCTCATAGTGGTTTTTATTTGCATTGCCCTGATAATTAGTGAAGTGAAGCATCTTTTCATGTGCCTGTTGACCATCAGAATGTCTTCTTTGGAGAAGTCTGTTCATATCCTCCACCCATTTTTTAATAGGGTTATTTGTTTTTTGGGTGTTGAGGCATGTGAATTCTTTATATATTTTGGATGTTACCCCCTTGTCAGATATGTCATTTACAAATATATTCTCCCATACTCTAGGATGCCTTTTTGTTCTGCTGATGGAGTCCTTTGCTGTACAGAAGCTTTTTAGTTTGATGTAGTCCCATTTGTTCATTTTTGCTTTTGTTTCGCTTGCTGAAGGAGATGTGTTCAGGAAAAAGATGCTCATGTTTATATTCAAGAGATTTTTGCCTATGTTTTCTTCTAAGAGTTTTATGGTGTCATGACTTACATTCAGGTCTTTGATCCATTTCGAGTTTACTTTTGTGTATGGGGTTAGACAGTAATCCAGGTTCATTCTCTTGCATGTAGCTGTCCAGTTTTGCCAACACCAGCTGTTGAAGAGACTGTCATTTCCCCATTGTATATCCATGGCTCCTTTATTGTATATTAGTTGACTACATATGCTTGGGTTTATATCTAGGCTCTCTACTCTGTTCCATGGCTGTATGGGCCTGTTCTTGTGCCAGTACCAAATTGTCTTTATTACTGTGGCTTTGTAGTAGAGCTTGAAGTTGGGGAGCATAATTCCCCCTGCTTTATGCTTCCTTCTCAGGATTGCTTTGGGTATTCAGGGTCTTTTTTGATTCCATATGAATTTTAGAACTATTTGCCCTAGTTTGTTGAAGAATGCTGTTGGTATTTTGATAGGGATTCCATTGAATTTTTTTATTGCTTTAGGCACAATCGCCATTTTGACAATATTAATTCTTCCTATCCATGAGCACAGGATGTGTTTCCATTTATTGGTATCTTTTTTAATTTCTCTCATGACTGTTTTGTAGTTTTCAGTGTATAGGTCTTTCACTTACTTGGTTAGGTTTATTCCTAGGTATTTTATTATTTTTGATGCAATTGTGAATGGAATTATTTTCCTGATTTCTCTTGCTGCTCGGTCATCATTAGTGTATAGGAATGCAACAGACTTCTGTGTATTAATATTGTATCCTGCAACTTTGCTGTACTTGGATATTAGATCTACTAGTTTTGGAGTGAATTCTTTAGGGTTTTTTATGTACAGTATCATGTCATCTGCAAACAGGGACAGATTAATAAAGTTATTGGAATCCTTGCCAATCTGGATGCCTTTTATTTCTTTGTGTGCCTGATTGCTGTGGCTAGGACCTCCAGAACTATGTTGAATAAAAGTGGGGAGAGTGGTTATCCTTGTCTTGTTACTGGCCTTTAAGGAAAAGCTTTCAGCTTCTTGCTGTTAAGTATGATGTTGGCTTTGTGTTTCCCATATATGGCCTTTATTATGTTGAGGTACTTGTCCTCTATATCCATTTTGTTGAGAGTTTTTATCATGAATGGATGTTGAATTTTGTCAAATGTTTTTTCAGCATCTATGAAGATGATTATGTGATTTTTGTCCTTTTTGTTGATGTGGTGGATGATGTTGACGGATTTTCAAATGATGTACTGTCCTTGCATCCCTGGAATAAATCCTACTTGATCATGATGGATGATCTTTTTGATGTATTCTTGAATTTGGTTTGCTAATATTTTGTTGAGTATTTTTTCATCTATGTTCATCAGGGATATTGGTCTGTAATTTTCTTTTTTTCTGGCATCCTTTCATGGTTTTGGTATTAGAGTGATGCTGGCCTCATAGAAAGAGTTTGGGAGTATTCCCTCCTCTTCTACTTTTTGGAAAACTGTAAGGAGGATAGGATTGGTATTAGATCTTCACTAAACATTTGATAAAACTCAGCAATGAAACCATCTAGTCCAGGAATTTTGTTCGTATGTAGTTTTTTGGTTATCAATTCAATTTCTTTGCTGGTAATTAGTCTATTCAGATTTTCTGTTTCTTCCTGGGTCAGTCCTGGAAGGTTGTATTTTTCAAGAAAGTTGTCTATTTCTTCTAAGTTATACAGTTTGTTACATATTTTTCATAGTATTCTCTCATAATTCTCTGTATTTCTTTGATGTCCATAGTGATTTTTCCTTTCTTATTTCTGATTCTGTTTATGTGTGTAGACTCTCTCTTCTTCTTGATAAGGCTGCTAGGGGTTTATTATTTTGCTTATTTTCTCAAAGAACCAGCTCCTGCTTTCATTGATTCATTCTATTGTTTCATTCTTCTCGATTTTATTTATTCATGCTCTAAAACTTATTTTGTCCCTCCTTCTACTGACTTTGTGCCTCATTTGTTCTTCTGTTTCTAGTTTCATTAATTGTGAGTTTAGACTGTTCATTTGGGATTGTTCTTCTTTCCTGAGGTAGCCCTGTATTGCATCATACTTCACTCTTAGCACAGCCTTTGCTGCATCCCACAAATTTTGTGGCATTGAATTATTGTCATTTGTCTCTATATATTGATTGGTCTCTGTTTTTATTTGGTCATTCATCCATTGATTATCTAGGAGCATGTAATTAAGCCTCCATGTGTTTATGGGCTTTTCCGTTTTCTTTGTGTAATTTACTTCTAGTTTCATACCTTTGTGGTGTGAGAAGCTGGTTGGTACTATTTCAATTTTTTTCTAATTTACTGAGGTTCTTTTCATGGCCTACTGTATGATCAATTCTCGAAAATGTTCCATGTGCACTTGAGAAGAATGTGTACCCTGTTGCTTTTGGATGGAGTGTTCTGTAGACGTCCGTTAGGTCCATCTGTTCTAATGTGTTGTTCAGTGCCTCTGTCTCCTTACTTATTTTCTGCCTGGTTGATTTATCCTTTGGAGTGAGTGGTGTGTTGAAGTCTCCTAAAAAGAATGCACTGCATTCTATTTTCCCTTTTAATTCTGTTAGTATTTGTTTCACATATGTAGGTGATCCTGTGTTGGGTGCATAGATATTTGTAATGGTAACATCCTCTTCTTGAACTGGTCCCTTTATCATTATGTAATTTCATTGTTTGTCTCTTGTTAATTTCTTTGTTTTGAAGCCTATTTTTTCTGATACATGTACTGCAACTTCTGCTTTTTTCTCCCTAACTAGTTGCATGAAATGTCTTTTTCCATCCCTTTACATCCAGTCTGTGTATGTCTTTAGGTTTGAAGTGAGCCTCTTGTAGTCAGCATATACATGGGTCTAGTTTTTTCATCCATTCAGTGACTCTTATGTCTTTTGATTTGTGCATTCAGACCACTCACATTAGGCTGATCATCGATAGGTATGTACTTACTGCCACTGCAGGCTTTAGATTTGTGGTTACCAAAGATTCAAGGGTAATTCCCTTACTATCTAACAGTCTAATTTAACTCACTTCGTATGCTATTACAAACACAACCTAAAGGTTCTTTTTTTTCCCCTCCTTTTTTTTCCTCCTCCATTCTTTATATATTAGGTATCATATTCTGTTCTCTTTTTCTGTCCCTTGGTTGACTTTGGGGATAGTTGATTTGATTCTCATCTGCTTAGTAATTAATTGGTCTACTTTTTTTGCTGTGGTTTTATTTCCTCTGGTGACAGTTATTCAGCTTTAGGAATACTTCCATCTATAGTAGTCCCTCCAAAATGCACTGTAGAGGTGGTTTGTGGGAGGTAAATTCTCTCAGATTTTGCTTATCTAAAAATTGTTTAATCCTGTCTTCATATTTAAATGATAACCTTGCCAGGTAAAGTATTCTTTGGTTCAAGGCCCTTCTGCTTCACTGCGTAAATATATAATGCCACTCCCTTCTGGCCTGTAAGGCTTCTGTTGAGAAGTCTGGTGATAGCCTGATGGGTTTTCCTTTGTATGTGATCTTTTTTCTCTCTCTAGCAGTTTTCAAAATCTGTCCTTATCCTTGATCTTTGCCATTTTAATTATTACATCTCTTGGTGTTGTCTTCTTTGGGTCCCTTGTGTTGGGAGATCTGTGCACCTCCATGGCCCAAGAGACTATCTCCTTCCTCAGATTGGGGAAGTTCTCAGCAATTACCTCCTCAAAGACACTTTCTATCCATTTTACTCTCTCTCCTTCTTTTGGTATCCCTATAACACGAATATTGTTCCATTTGGATTGGTCACACAGTTCTCACAATATTCTTTCATTTTTAGAGATCCTTTTTTCTCTCTGTGCCTCAGCCTTTTTGTATTCCTCTTCTCTAATTTCTATTCCATTTACCATCTCTTCTACTACATCTAATCTGCTTTTAAATACCTGCATTGTACGTTTCATTTCAGATATGGAATTTCTTAATGATTGAATTTGCATTCTAAATTCATCCCTAAGTTCTTGAATATTTTTTTGTACCTCCATGAGCATGTTTATGATTTTTATTTTGAACTCTCTTTCAGGAAGATTGGTGAGTTCAGTTTCACTTGGCCCTTTCTCTGGTGTTTGTGAGATTTTTGTTTGAACCAGGTTCCTTTGCCATTTCATATTTGTATGTGGCGCCTTTTAGTGCCCAGAAGTTCTAGCCTCTGGAGATGCTCAGCCCCTGGAGTGATGTCCATGGTCACAGGTGAATGGCGCTGGTGCCTGGAGAAGGAAAGAAGTGTTTCCTGCTTCCCAGCTGCAGTACCTGTCTCCACTGTCAGAACCAGTGGGCTGAGCACACATGTGTAAGCCTTTATGCATTGCATTTGTAGCTGCCGTAGGCAGGACCTCCCTCTGTTTAGCCTGACGCCAGGGCAGGGACTGCCAGTTTGCAAGCTGGTGCCAGCAGGCCAGGAGGAAGGCACAGCAGGCTGTGTACCACAGTGGGGGGCCTCAGAGCTGAATAGCCAGCCAGGGGGATGGAGCTTCTGAAGCTCCTGAAAGTTCCCAACCTACTGGGCAGAGCACACCCAGGCAACCTTGTCCACCTATCCCTTCTCCCGCGCAGCAAGCTCCATGCAAACCCCACCCCTTCAGCAGCCCTTTCACTGCTAGGAAGCCTCTCAGATCACCTGCCTTTCTTTTTTCCCAGCAGCCAAATGTGGATCCCTGTCCTCCACAAATGGCTGGAATCTCAGTCTCTCCAAGCCTTCCAACCCCACTAATCTCTAGAGCACCATGCAGTGTAGGTTTGTGCTCCCAAAGCAGATCTCCAGGGCTGGGTGTTCAGCAGTCGTGGGCTTTCACCACCTCCCCACTCCATTTCTCTTCCTCCTGCCAGTGAGCTGGGGTGGGGGAAGGGCTTGGGTCCCGCCAGATCAAGGCTTTGGTACATTACCCTGTTTTGTGAGGTATTCTCTGTTCTCCAGGTGTATGCAGTCTGGTGCAGGCTTCTTTCCTGTTGCCTTTTTAGGATTAGTTGTATTAATTATATTTTGGCATTATATGTGGTTTTGGGTGAGTTCTCTGTCTCACTTCTCATGTCACCATCTTGAATCTCTATTTTTCCTCTTAAGAAATAAAGGAAATATGCTTTTCAAGTGGAAATGTGAGGCTGATATGGGTTTTATGAACCCATGCATCTATTAATTCAAAAGATACTGAGCACCAATCCAAGCTAGCTGCTAATGTGGGCTGGATCAGAAGAATATATTTTGCTTGAGTTAAATTGCTTAGCAACTTACTGTTAAGATGATATGATATGCAGACTTTACAGTAAGCCTTTGGTCACCCTGCTGACTTGTAGTACAGAAGGAAAGACCTAAAGATAGGCTAAACTGATTCTAAACTGCAAACTAACAAAAAAGTGCATTATTGAAAATGCAGAAATATTACCAAGGTCTGAGATTGCTGACCTGTGACTATAATAAAATCATGTGAATGATCAAATCAATGTTGATTAACCTGCCATAAAATTCACAAGACCACCTTTAGGGAAATCAAAGATAGAGATTTCTCTGAGACTTGCACTTTATAAAAGTTTGCCCGGTATCATCAAGACCCTGGGAAGAGTGTGAGGGCTGGGTTCTAACAGAGTCAGATTGTAGTGGCAAGCAAGTGATTACTAAAGGGTGCCAGCCATAAAGGATGTGCTTTAAGAAGCTAGAACAATGAAGGCCCTGGGACTGCAAGCCCTGCTGAGCCACAGACATGGCAATGCTGAGGCTGTGAATATGTGACCCAGTGTTCTCAACAATTTTGGCTAGGCTGCCCTAGTGTATAACAGCTTCCATTCCTGAAGTCAATGCACAGAGAAGGTTAACACTGACAGACCTGGTGACTGCCAAGGGACCCTAGGGGCTGGAGGATACTCTTCTTATTCACATGCACCAAGCATGCTGTTCTAACTTAAAACATCCCAGGGAAGTCCTTTGGCAAGCACCACAGCTTCTGTCCCTCTTGTTTCCAACCACATAGGGCTCATGGTTGTTCATTCATGCTGGGATTCTGTTTCAGTGTTTTTCAGATCACAAATCTACCCTAACATCAAAGGGCCTACTTGAAGTTGAAAGAAAACTAATTGTTGCAGTCATAGTATAGGAGGCCAACCTCAGTCGTCCTTTCTTCACTGCAGTTTTTAGATGGATTGTAAGTTTCATGTTAGAAAGAGATTTACACAGGCACTGTGATGAATTAAGTGCAAGTACCTACAAATCTGAGTCTAATATCCACTAATATTTCAAAATAAGACCTTTTTGGTAATGGAATTTTGTTTTCTTCCAAATTATGGTTTGACAGAAATGAGTAACATCAATACAAGCATGAGATCAAGTGAAGTCTTTTCAGAGATTTTTTTCATTTCTTTTTTTTTTTAGTAAGAGTGTACATACTCTAAATCAATTCCTGAAAAGTTTAACCCTAAAGGGAATTTACCCTTAATTCAGTACAACATTTCCTTTTCACCATTCATCACTTCTCTGTTGCATGATCTAGAAAAGTTGAAAGTTCTCCCCACCTTCTGCCGGGTTGAACACAGATTAATGTTGCAGTGCAGTTAAGGAGATGAAGAAGACAGCTTGGAGTAGCAGCAGGGACAACTGCGCAGAGGCAAGGCAAAAAATATTCATGACATCCGAAATGCTGAGAAAGTGTTCAGGAATCATGAAACCTATTTGGAAAAATAGGTTGGCAAGTTTGACACAGTCATGATACTAGATTAAACTTAATTTTATCGGCTCCTTGTTTAATATTTAGTTGCATCTGCGTTTTGGAGCAAGAGATGGCAGATGTACTGAAAGGCTGCTAAAGTGAAAGCAAAGAGAGAGGATCTTATTTCCCAGGAGAATGCATGGGCAGGTAAAGCCATCAGTTTCTATATGCCAAGGGTTTCAGATTCAGCCCTTCACATTTCATTTTCATTTCCTCTAGCCTGTATGTAAGCATTTATTTGGCTTATTTTTATTCTTATCAGTTTGTGTTCAGGGACAGTTTTATTTACACTTAGAAAATGTTTATGCTCTTTGTAAAAGGTGACAGAGTGTTTTTCAAGTTAAATGATAACGGATAAGGTTTATTGCAGAAGTTGGCCAATTCTGGGGATTACTATGGATGACAAAGATCGTGATCGAACAGGGTTAGTGTCTTACCTGTGTCAGATAAATATAACTGAAATGACTGTCATAGACTAGAGTTTTGTTCCAGAGCAGAAATTCAATACTAAAGGACCTAAAGTGTCAGAGTCAGATGGTGGATGAAAGAAGAAAAAAGAGCTAATCCCAAGCTCAATTCACATTAATCAATATATCATTAGCTCCTCTTAACAGAGCTGTCTCCATGCTAGAAATCTCTGTCATGAAAAGCCTCCTCCCTTATGAAACTTCAATATATCTCTTGGGATGTGTTCATAAAGAAAGCACAGAGTACACTTTTTTTTCTCTGTGACTAAAGGAAAATAAAGGGTGTCTTTGTAAACTACCCTGGAAGGCTTCCTGTGAAATGAGGGCAGCAGATTAATTGGCTACAGGACCCCTCCTAGTGATCCTGATAAAACATTCATGAATCCAAACAAATATATAGGAATGGAGAAAATCCCTGAAAACAAAAGTAAGAGTTGACAATGTGCCAAACTTCTGGGCAGGGAGAGGACAGCAGTTCACACTGAAAGTACATTCAGTGGGGGCAGATTCAAAAACCCATTCTTTAACCCATCCTGCTTGGCTGGGTCTGAAGGGTACCCCTAAAACTGCTCAAGAAGGGAAGAGCAACCCTGACAGTCGGGTTCTAGTCCCTGAATGCCAGATCATCACTGCCCGATGAGAAGGAGCTGCTCCCCAAACCCATGCGTCTTCTCTCTAGAATCAGCCAGACTCTGAGCCATTCCTACTCCTTCCCCTGGTTCTCATGGACTCTTCTCTTCCTAGAGCCATTTAGAAACTACAGCAAAACTTGAAGATTGGAATCGCATAGGAGCACAGTGTTCGGAATTCATGAATAAAAAGCCTACTGCTCAGTATTCTGTTGCTTATCTAGACCGGCACTTCTCAAATTATCTTCTGTGAGGGACCAGTTTATGCATTTTTTAAAATTTCCAATCTGCTGCAGACTTAAACTTTAGAAATTAAAATAAAAATGAACTACGTAGAAAATTAATCATCTGCCATACAAAATAGAATACAGTATGTGTTTTGAACAATTACGTTCAACAGACATCAAACAATTCTAATTGTGATTCTTTAAAAAAAAGTTTCAAAGGCTTTACTTTCAATTTCTTTACTTATCTTTTGTGGACCTGTAGCAAATATTTTGCATATGTGCACCAGTCTGGGAAGCACACTTGGAGTAGCTCATGATTCAGTATGCAGCACGAAGAAGCCCATGTCAGCCCAGTTTTTAAAAATGAATTGTGTGTTTGGCAGGTGATTCAAGCAGAATTGAGCACATCTTTTTTTCCTTCAGATTTAGACCTGAAAGCCTAAAGCTGCTGCCATCCAACTGGAAAGGACATTCCGCACTCCGTCCCACCAGTCTTTTAGGAAGCACTGGGATTAGCCAGGTTTCTTGCAGGGTGTATAAGAAACACTAGAACACAAAGGAAACAGGACAGTTCTCCAAATCAGAGAGTTCTATCTCTGCGGACAGCTAATGAGAAATATGATTACAGAAGTCCACAAAAAAAAGAGAAATAACAATTTTTGAATCAAGAACAAAGGGTCACAAAAAAGAACATGAGATGAAAACAGAAACGCAATGATTTGATTTAATAGAAAAAGAAGGAAATCTTTCATAGATTTATAATCCCTTAGTGAACAGAATAGACATTGAAAAAAGTCACACCAATTGTGTTGAGGACAAACTTGACTGTTAATCTAGAGGAAATAAAGAAATGAAAATGAGGTAGGGTAAAAGATGTTAAGGACAAGAAACACAGATCCAAGCTACGATTTCCAGAATTTCCTGAGGAGACAATAAAACAGAAGCCAAAGGACTCGATGAGTTTCAGGCAACTTTCAGAGTAGGGAGTCAATAAATAGTGGAGTCAGTAAATATTGGCAACAGAAAGACGATTCTACCAGGGACTTACTTTAATCAAGGTCAAGCAGCTATTCAGCTACTCTGAACAACTCTGCACTGAAAAAAATAAAATCAAAGAATGTAAGTAGCATTCTAGAAATGTACTTAAAGTATGCCTTTTTCCTCACTACGAGTTAGGGGTGGGGAATGGCCTGAGGAACAGAAACGTGTGAGCACACAGGCTCAGCAGGAATGGCCCTTGTGTGATAGCACACCCAGCTGTGTGTCATTCTGGTTTGCTTAACCTTTTGGTTATGTCCACTGACTACAGCCAGTATATGGGTCACTAGAGGAAACTACAGAATTTCTTGAAGGGGCAGCTTATGAGCATCCATGTGGGCACTTTCAGATTAGTGTGTGATCACCTCTGGGGGAAGGAGTAGTGGGGATATTTTTTGCGGGCACATTCTCTATCTCCCCAAGAGATGCTTTTCGGCATTGCCACCAGAGGGATGGCAGAAACGCGTCCTAACACATCTCCCTTTATTCGTCCACGTGGGCCACCATTCCCTGTCACTTTCACACTCAGGCCCAGCCTTCTTCCAAGCTTTTACATGGTTTTTATTACTACAGATTATTAGCTAAGCACCATCCCACTGAGTTATACTTTACGACATGTATATTTCTGATTCTCTCTCAGTAGTGCCCAATCCTCTAGGGTTTTTTTAATCTTTCACAGAAAGTATACAAGAATAAAGTAAATACAAATGAAAAAAACAAAGGCTTGCTCACAGGAAGTCACTGTGTGGGTGTTTTGGGAAGTATGTGTGTATGTTTGTGTGTGTGTTGGGGGTATGGGTAATAATCAGTCACACACAGAATGTAGTGCAGCTCCACAGGGAAGTTGCTGAGAAAGCCTGAATAGGCTAACGGGGCTGACATTGGCTTTTCCTGCATGAAGGTAACTGGCCCAGGACTTTCATTTTATCACAACTGTTTTTGGCCCCATTTTCCTTGTGTTATGGGTACATTAAAAGGGAGAAAGGATAGTAGAAGATGTAAACAGGAAGACAAATTTTGCAGGAAGAAAGCACTGCTAAAGTTACAAAATTAGGACATGATCAGGAAAAAAGAGGTAATCCAAACAGCTTCCATTTAGATTACTGGGAGGTAAAACAAAACAAACAATACAAAAAGATATTGGGCGGAGGACTTACTGCACAGGCCATACTGAATGTCAGACCAAGGAGTTTGACGCAGAGTCAGCAAACGTTTCTGAGCAAAGAATCAGTAGATGAAAGTGAACCCAACGGAAGAATTTCCTAGAAATATATTACCCATTCAATAAGACTCCTTGAATTAAAAATGGAAAAAGTGAACTATTCAATGTATTTCTAAGTGAGACTAAGTAAAGATAAAATGAGATTCCTTAAAAAGAAAAATATCTAAGAACTGCTCACAATAACAGTTATAGAAGTGGGGTGAAGGCGGCCCTAGCAGTATCTAGTATCATCCTTTGATAAATAGTCTCAGAATGAGATCTTTGAGGAAAACCCTAAATAAATTTAGTTACTGAGTTCTAAATGCTAAATGCAACCAAAGGTCAAAGGCAAAATATCTTGTATAAGTAGAATTATTAAAGTCTGAGTGATAAATAATAAAAGCTAGCTCAAACCACTCTTTTACAAAAATGGGATATTTTAAAAAATACTAAATAAATGAAAATGGCAAGATCAATAGCAGCAGAGAAAATACAAGACAACAAGTGAATAAATAAAAGAGGAACTCGAGATAGATCCATGCAAATGGAAGAATTTGCCCATCTGATAAACAGTGCTGGGAGAAGACAGAAAGTTTAAAGCACATGAAAACTGAGTCTTTGCTTGGAGCATTTAATTGCAATTCATTGCATCATGTTAGAATAAAAGCAAGAAAGAATGATAGACGTATAATATCAAAAGTTCATTCGTATCTAGGGGAAAGACAGTTATCAGTAAAAAATCACTTGAACAATGTATTACAAAATAATTTGATAAAATTAGATTGTGTAAAACACAAATGGAAAAGTTTGAAGGCATTAATGCTCTGAACCAAAAACTTTATAGAGATCTTTCAAAGGTCCTCCCAACTACAGTAACCACTCACTGCACTTAACTGTATCACAGGAGGAAATTCTCTTCTGAAGGATACTTTATATCCAAATGGGCATCTCATACAGCACCTTAAAATGGCAAAAGTTTCGAACCATAGAGATGACAGGATCAAACTGTAAGGAGAAGAACCTCAATAAGTAGCAGGAAGTTCTGCAGCTGTGAAATTCAATAGCAGAAGAAAGTGTCTGAGTACACCACCAATCCAACTATTTTATGTAAAGACAGTTTTTCTCCTGCCACCGTAAAGCATGCTAAATACACAACAAAACCCAACAATTAACATATCAAATTGATCAGAAACAAAGTACTTGACCAATAAAGTTGAATAAGACCATTTCTTTGTGATCTAACCAACTATTTTATGATCATCTTGCAAACCAACATCTAACTCATAACATTTACCAATATTCTTTTGTCAGACAATGAAAACAATTAAATTTTATATTGAGAAAAATATGTAAAAATAAACCATCTGTGTCTTCAGTCTGAAACAAAGAAATATATACAAGCATTCATGTAAATATACATGTAAATATACAATTTAGAGAAGGAGATGAAAGGAGGGTGAACATTAAAATGTCAGGAACTTAATATAACTTAGTCTAAATTTAACAGTATCTGGAATGATAAGAACACAAATGAAGAATGAAGACAGTGAGGGGAAGATATTAATGTTCATGAACTCAAATACAAAAAGAGGAGGTTTCAAAGGGTAATCATATTTAAATTGCTGTCTTCTACTTACCATCTCTCCTCAACTCTGACCTCTAATCCACACACTATGTGAAAATGAAATGACTCCATGCTGAAGCTGGAAGTGAAGACTGTATCTTAAGCAGAAAGAGGATTCCAGCGGCTGCACATAATTCAGAAAGAGATGCAGCTGCAGCAATCAAGTAGTTTTTAAAAGTGCTATTGCTGTCAGTGGAAAAGCAGTCCGTAACTTCTAGGGGGAGCATAACAAGAGGTAGCTTCACTTACAGCAAAGTAAAAGAAAAAAGATATCGGTAGCAGTAGGCAAGAGGAGAAAAATGGATATAATGAACTGGGAAGATCCACATTTATATGGGCAGAGGCTAAAAAGGGGAAAGAAAAAAATATAGCCTCAAATTAAGAACCTCTGAGAAAAGCCAGTATATTTTAAAATTTACAGATATTTAAAAACTTGCAAGCATTTTTCACATCAGGGTCTAGAGGAAGGCTCATAAATCAAAAAATCAAGCTAAAAGGATACAATACTTTGAAGAAAAAAAAGACTAGTGGATATTAAAATCAATGCCATGGACCCCATTTTGCACACTTTACTGATAACTGGAATATGAATTTAAGCCCTTGGAGGAAAACCAAGTGTCCTCTTATATTTTAATAAGTAGCTTTCATATTGCCCTGTAGCAAATTTATTTAGAAAAAGCTAAAATGCAGCTAAACAAAATTTTATGATTATGATTCCATAGGGCCACTGGATTTAATATTTTGATCAAAAATTTTGGCACATGTGTCCCTGGAAAATAATTGTTTCTGGTGAAGTCCCTTTGGGCTTTCCTTCTAAATAGCTATGGGTAGATTAGCAGGATAGTCAATTCATCCAGAGGCTAGGACAAAGCAGCCAAACCAATTAATAGAAAGAGCTGTTACTCCAAAAGTAGACAATAAAATAGTGAGATTAGAATCAAAGGATAAAGGAAAGAAAAAATAATTAAAAACTTGAATCCAGAGGAGGGATTCCAAAGGTACGATTGTGAAAAACAGATAACTAGCTCAGAAGCAGGCATCTGGTTTCTTTAATTTCCTTACAATTTCACACACTCTTTGTTGCTAACCCCTGGTGATCATTTTCACCACTACTAACTCAGCCGGTCTGCATCCTGAGTCAGCCTAACTTTCAGTAGAATATAGATGCCCATAACGGCATTTTCTCTTCTGTGTGACATCAGTTTATAAGACAACCCACATTCTTCACTTCTAAGTAAGGTTAAACTAAATTTCACTACTAGTATAGAGTCCTCACACAGCCACACAGTGAGGACCAAACCAGACCCTCTCAACCCAGAAGGCATTGAGATTCTCAAGGATCAATTCAGCTCCAAAGGATTGAGCTCTAATCAGTTCAAGCAATAGGCAGCTGAGTTACAACTCCATTGAAAATCTGCACAGATTTCTGATGATGCTGAGAAACAATGGCAGTTACAGAGTAATTCTTTTGTTAAAATCCCATTTAGATGAGATTCTTAAATCAGTCTTTCTCTTGACTGTCTCCAAATCCACAACATTCCCAATCATTGTATCTTAGAAAGTACCTCTAAAGTCTGCATCCATTATCAGTCCAGCCAAACCTCCAGCCCAGACTATTTTATTTAATGCTATTCAATAATCAGGGCATTGTAATACCTGATAAAAGGTTTCTAAGCCTTAGTGTTTATCATCCACAAATTACAAGCAATTTATTTTTCTGTGAAAGCTATTCTTAAACCCTGCCTTGCAATTACATAGAGTTGGAAAACTGGCTCCTATTCTCAGGTGCATATTTAGGACATTTTCTCCTTTAAGTAATATTGGAAAATATACTTTTGGGGCTCCAGTGTGCTAAATGGAATGATGGACTTAGATTTGCAGCAAGGATCTCCTCTCTGCACCCTTAGTACTTGGTTCAGTCTCTGGAACATAGAAACAGCATAACATGTGGTACTTTTTCCAGATAGTTTCCTACATCTTATGTCTGGAAAAGGTTTATACATATAATATATATAAAATAAGTTTATGCCATATCTATATAAGTGGATGTAATGTTACTGCTTTCTAATGAAACAAAGTGCATCATTTCATTCTAGCTATAAAATTCACATAGCAGGCAATGATTCCTTAAAAAGTACTTAATAGGGTAGCCACATCATATAACTTCTTGTTGTGTAGTGGAATCATGCAATGATTCAAGTTTATTGAATGTGGCTTAAATTTTTAATACACCATTTGTGGTAGTTTTTTTAATTATAAAAAAATGTATCCTCCACACATGAAACTTAGAAATGTATAGAAAAGTACAGAAAAAGAGAACTCCTGGTGATCTCACCATCCAGCGATAACTACATTACCAGTGTAGTTTAAGGTTTTCATTCTACCATTATATTTTCTGTTTATTTAGAATGTTACCAGTAATGAACAATAATAAATCAGCTTTCTTCCTCATCACTCCAATTGTCCACACTGTTGCAAGACAGAGTGTTGGGAGGTGGTAGAACTTACTAGATAAAGCAAAGCATCAGTTCTGGCATAAGACAAGGGTCACATTCTCGATCGGCCACTTCCTAGGGGCATGCGCTTAGTACATCAGTTAAGTTTCACTGTCTTCATCTTAAAAACACAGACAGCTGTAAGGATTAAAGGAGATGGTGTATGTCGAAGTGCTATAAGCCATGCCAGGCACACAGTTAAGTGTTGAAAACCCATTACCCAGCCAACCTTAAGTCTTCCTTCCCAGAATAGTGCAACTGAAGCACAGATGGGGTTCCAGCATTAGGCAAAGACCCATCCATCCCAAAGACATTCAACGGAGCCCACATCAGGCGGCAAGGAACAGATGGGGCGACTATGAGGAGACAGCACGGCACTGTTCTTTGGTGTAGTGGGGGAACCTAGTGCTGGTAATTTCTCTTGTGAATGCCCAAAAAAACATAGAGCATCATAGCAGGAAGTGAACAAAATTCTACTAAATTGTAAGCTTTATGGGTCACCCTCTGGTACCCAATCTGTGCTCTGAAAGGATGAAACTCTCCCTATACTCTACCCAGCACTCAGGACGTGCTGTTACTTAACTTTAAAAACACCAAAATGAAACACTGGCGTCTGTGCACAGGGTGAAACAAGTTCCTCTTTTGCTCAGTTGCTTTACAAAGCTTGTTTGGAACTATGACTCAGACCAAATTCAAATTTCACACCCGGCTTAGGTCTTAAGCCTGAGAGGACAAGGTGAGAACTTGGCCCATTAAACATTATGGAGTAAGTCAAGTAGCCAAGAGTTTTGTGGAACTCCAAGCATCTCCAGAATGACTTCGGGCTCTTCGTCAAAGGCTTCTGAGGTTTCCAAAAGGGGGCTCTGAGCTGGTGAGTTCATGCTGTCACACCGGGAGACTGGCAGGCAGACAGGTCTGTGCAGACAAATACCTTCCTGCGTCCCATTCGGGCTCAGCACAGGCTCTTCTCACATTACTGCGAGTCACTCTGGGTTAAGGAACATTTGGATAATAATGGCAGCAACGTTTCACAGTTCACTTAAAACTTTATAAGGTTTGGGTCTTTGTAGAGGAGAATGCATGAATATATAAAACAAGCATGTTGTTTAGTTGAACTATTTGGCCATGTGTGTTTTCAGTGTCACTATGCCAGCAAAATGTAGGCAATTTCTATGTTCTTTTAAATAAAGTGAGAGAATGCAAACCTTTACGGCTCACTCGAATAAAGCTGTATGACCTACATACCACATATTAAAAACAATTATTATGCTGTTACCAGACAGTATGGGGTACACTACCAGAGGCACTGTTATTAGGCATGCCTCAGCACAGCTCTTAAAGAATCCAGATGCTGGTTTTCAACTTAATCTCTGTGGTGTCCCCTAGGAAGTAAGTGTTATAATCACAGCCTCCTTCTTCCTTCAAAGTTTTATAGAGCTGAGCCAACAGGAGAAGAGGCCTCCTGCTGTTACTTGGAGGGCTGTAACTGCACTAGCCTTTCCCTTCAACAGCCATCACAAGGACCTGTGTCTTCGTGAAAGCTCCTGATGCACAAGGTGAGTCCATGCCCCAAGGGCAAAAACTGGTTCACAGAGGAATTTCTCAGGACAAGGCAGACCCTATTTTTTAATTACACTTTTTCTTGCTTATTCATTTTGCCATTCCAATGGAAATAGAGGTGGAGCAAATGAATTTATGATTTGGGTTTTCAGAAACATGATTTCCAGTCAGGTTTTTTTATAATAAACAAAGAAATACTCAAGTAGGAAAAAATGGTTAAGATGAACCAAACCAACTGTGGATCAAACTCTCCAGACAGAACCATCGTCTGTGTATCTAAGAAAGGATTCTCATGTGTGACGGGAAACTTCCTAAGTGGAATCACGGTGGCACATGATTTCCGCTGGGAAATGGTGGAATCTGTCCATTCTGCTGTGAAATTTTTTTATAACTGTTCACATATTTTGCCTTGAGAGATGACTCTATATGAGTTTGACCATTGCACATTTTTAATATTAGCTTCATAAATTTGTGTCAACCAAACCTGTACAATATTTCATTAGATTTTTAAAAATATGACATTGTTGAATTTACAAGATGTCAAAATTTAAAATACACATGACCTTTGACTCCAAAATTCACTTCTAATAAAGTCACCCTATAAATGTTCTTTCACTTGTACACAAAGTTATGTTCCAGGTAACTGAAACGTTTTTGTTTGTAACAAGCAAAACAAAACAAAAAACTGGAAATAACTAAATACCCATCAATAAAGAACTAGTACAATTACTATGGAGCCTATAAATGAGTTAGGTCTGTATGTACTAATTTGGTAAAAGCTCCCAGATATCATGTTTTTTTTTTAAAAAAAAAGGGTAAAAATAATGGTGTTTACAGTATATACCCACTAATATTTCCTCAGTGTATCATTTGTAAGTATACTCACAACCATTCTTGGTTATGAGTTGATTTTTTAAAATATTTTTATGAGTTTTTTTTTTCACAGACTCAAAAGAGAGATGAGAGGTGACTACATGTACTCAAGTCTGCCATCCTGATTTGGAATTTGTTCATCTTAATTGTTTTTTCATATTATTAAATTTTAAAGCAACTCTATTATTTTTCCATCTAAAACACAAAAAACAAACAAAAAGATGATGTGTTTTCAGAAACATAATTCCCAATCAGATTTTTTATAATAAACAAAGAAATACTCAAGTAGGAAAACATGGTTAAGATGAACTAAACCAACCATGGATCAAACTCTCCAGACAGAACTACCATCTGTGTATCTCAGGAAGGATTCTCATGTGTGAAGGGAAACTTCCTAACTGGAATCACAGCGGCACAGTGGTTTAGCTGGGAAATGGTGGTGGAATCTGTCCATTCTATTTTGTTTGTTTGTTTGTTGGGATTTTTTTCTTCTTATTCGTATGTTAACTGAGTAGGATCCTATTAGCTATTCAGGACTTACATGGTGAGTCAGCACTAAGTCACGAAGCAGTTGTCAGCACTCTGACTGAATAGGACAGTGACGGATTTTGTCCCTCTTTTCCGGGACAGGAAAACTAAAATCAGGCTTTCCACCACATATATTTTATAAAATTTATTTTTATTTATTACTTTGGTAACATGAGGGAATGTTAAGGTTCCTTGTTGCGACAACCAAAAAATATAAGTATCAGTAAAATTTCAGAACATCCCAGAGACGGTTGTTGTTAATAATAAGAATTTACAGTATATTACAAAAGGGGGGAGTCATGATGATTGTGTATAATTTCTTTCTTAAAGGATTATTTTTTAATTAATAGTCTTTATTTCTTAGTGAAATTTTAGGATAAATGAGTGGAAAGCACAGAGAGTCCCCATATACTTCCCCTCTCCCCACACATACCAGTTTCCCCTACCATGAATATTGGGAACGCCTTGCATACATGTGTGCCACATTTGTTAGAACTGCTGAGCCAATACTGATATATTCTTGTTCACTAAAGTCCATAGCTTGCATTAAGTTTCACCCTGTGGCTTGTACATTCTGTGGGTTTTGACAAACATATAATGACATGTCCCCCATTACCCTTCCTTGAATCTAGTCACCATGGCACTCACTCTAGACATCTGCTCAGAACTGCCCTCACAGCAAAAGACTGAAGCAGGTAAGACATGAAATACTTTATCCTCCTCACTCACTGCCTAACATGGGGCCTTCTCACAGCCACAGGCTCTACAGTCATAGGTAGCAACCATTTTGATTCACAGACAGGAAGACATTTGTGACCCACAGCATTCTCTATGTCCACCTTCTGGGGAGAGTCTGCTTTTGAAGCTGTTGTCTGGAGAGTTGACCATTTAAACCCCAAGGCCTGGGCTGCTTAGAGCACACCTCTGAGTATAAGAGCTTGAAGGTGGCTGGGCCCTTGGAACCTGATTTGCAAGGTACTGTACTTTATCAGTGGGCACATGCTAATCCTAAACTGTCTATTTAAGGTGTTGACTCTTTTAAAACAGGTTCAAAAACATCTAGAATAACTTTTCTGTCAATAGAGATTTATCTGGTGCCTACTTGAATTTTCTTTTACCAATATTTTCCATTTATGAAATTGTCCACTGTGTGACCTTACAAGATTCACATTTTCTTTAATCATTTTCTGTCCAATCACATTTGAATTTTGTGTTGAAAAATAGGACAAATTATAAACTCACAGTGTGCAGCATGGGGCCTACTCTACATACACATCAAGTTTAACTAACACAAATTTGTTTTGGGTTGAAAAGAAAAAATACACCCTATAGCCAGAATGATTTCTTTACCTAGAATTATATAAAAGCCACCCCAAAATATTATTGGAAAAATCACATTCCTGAAGTGAATTAGGTTTGGCATTTTAAAAAAAATACAAAAAAAGAAAAATTAATCTTTGACCTCAGTTCTAGTCCATTCCCCAAAATGAGGGAAAATAGGGCACATAGTAGTATGCAGACTTAAGCCTTAAATAAAAATAAAACCTCAACTCAGAACCTGTAATTTATAAGAAATGACTTTTTATAATGTAATTCATAGGCTGTCCAACCTTAAAATGTTGTCAAGATGTGTCACATTTCGCCATTAAAATTTAAATGTGACAGTCTACTGGAGCAAGGGGCACGTTTTTTGAAGGGTGCTATTTCAGAAAAATGGTTAATTTTTGTTTGGTTAATGAAACAGTGGGAAGTGTTGTGATGGATAATTGTGCTACCCGGTTCATCATTATAACTTGACATTTACATAGGTCTTTATATTTTCAAAATGTTCTACAACCATTTTTCTTGGTTCCATCGATATTACCTTGAAAGGTAAATTCATTCTTCAGTCCACATTTTACAAATGAGCACAAAGACGCACAGTGAACTCAAAACAAGTTAGAGGCAAACCTAAGAAGTTCTTGCTTTGGCAGGCAGAAGCCACTGCATTTTGCCCCTCAGGGAACTCTAAACCTTTCTATTTGAAAATTCCCAAAGAGAATTCAGTTGTGAAACATGTTCCCAGCCACAGCCGGCCCCGCTTTTAGGGACTTTCCTAGTCCAGGAGGTCCAATTATAAATTTAATCTAAAGTAAGTTCGGGTATAAAGTAATATGGCAAGTCAGAGTTACTGTAATCTTAACAATCCTTTATTTTAAAGCAACCGTCAAAGACTTAAAAATAACATGACTTACCCGGTAAGTCAAACTTTCTTTCTAAGCCTCCTGCTCATTCTTTTTCTCACTGGAACAATATAACTACTGTTCAGGTTCTGTTTGCAACACCCCAGGAAGTCCTCTGGGTCTGCCCCATGGTTACAGAGAAGAAACGGGAGTCATAAAAGTGGGGAATAATAGGGCCATTATCTGACATTTGATTGAGAAATTTAATCAGAGGGCAGAATTTACATGGCTCAGCCCAAGTGCCCCTCTGGACTTCCCTTTCTTGGCTCCAAAACACCCCATCACTGTCATCACCACCTACCCTCTGGCCACAATGAACCTGTACAGAACCACCTTACAGGGTGGCAGTGTTCTCTCTGTGGATAACACAGAAGCCTCAGCTCAGGTCGAAAGGATGCCTACCACTCAAAGTCCTAAATGCTCATTTTACACAGTCCATCTGGATGTTAAATTGAGTTTTTCAGCTTTGAAAGGGTCCTAAAAGAATTCAGATGTTTAAAGTAGAATATTTGAATTTTAAGGAGCCTCAGTTAAGCTAAAACATCCATTTTTTAAGGGATAATATGTATTGCAAGGCAGCTAGACTCGGATAATCTGGATATATCCCAACCCACAAAATTCACTTAGTCAATTTGAGGATTAGACTTTGTGGTAATAATATGCATGATGAAGAACTTGAAAATAAATTAATCAAAAGAGCAAATTCAATTTCTTGATCCTGCCATAAATACTGCCATTCTTGGTGAATGGCATTTTATGTGAAGAGCTCAGAGAGTTAACAAGGCCTAATGGGGACAAGAATAGATTAAATTATTAATGAAAAATGAATTTATCATCCTTAAATGGAAACACCTATTCCTTCAAGGGCAGGATTCGAAATGTTTTTCAATCTGAAATCAATCTATTTAAAAATATATTTTATGTGCTTGAAGTGCTACTAAATGAAGTAGTTGAGTAAATTATGACAATACTTGGTAGTACATATGTGTGTGTATGCACACAGTCTCTTAGTTAGCTCTTCGGAAATGAACAATAAATTAGGAATTTATTGTTGAAGTTGTACATTGATCCCCAAGTTAGAGGCCCTATATACATACAAACAAAAAGATGTGATAATGCATATTTGAAAAAAAAAGCCTACTTTCTTATTTATTAAGCTTTTACATATTCTCTGTGATTCTAGAAAATATTATGAATATTATGTTGACACTGTAGTTGACATTATGTAGGTGTTCTACATGTTCATAAAATGAACTTTTATATATATATATACACACATATTAAATTTATTAAATGTCAGCCTAAATAGACAGCCATAAATAACTGTGAAACATCATCACTGTTCTGAACAATAGAGGCCCAATGCCAAAACTAGACTCTGAGTTTGTTATTCCTACCTTAAGGATCACATAAATTTTGTTTTATGATTCAATTTTCCCTCCATTAAAATTAATAAATAAAAACAACAATACTCTTCAGAACTGTTCATATATTTCCTTGCATACTAATTGGCTGAATTGACTGGAATAGAAACTTTTCCATTCCATCTATTCCTGTCATTTTGACCTGAATAAACGACCCACGACTTGTGTTTGAGAGGTAGACTTGTGTCCAGAAGTGGAGAGGCACTCAGTTCCCTGAGCCAGGGAGCTGATATTTTATGGAGGTAGGACTGATTTTTACTTGCCTTTTCTAAGTACATTAACAGTGTAAGCTACACTTTTGAAAGCATCTATAAATCATAAAATGAGGTAAATAGAACAGTGCATGTCCATAGCTATCTGCCTAAAAGCCCTAAGAACATAGAGGTATACCTCGTCCTTATAGAAAATCCAAAAGAATGCCCTTGAATTTCATTTTTACCTCCTTCCAATTGACCTGTACTACCAGTCAGGAATGAAAATCAATGGCTGTTTATTTTAAATGCATAAAGCAGCATGTGATTACAGGGCAATACAACATGATTATAAATTTGTCATTTTCTTTTATATTTTATGCCTTTTTGAAGTGACTTACATAATATATCAAAGAAGTGAAATAAGAGTAACTGTATAAACATTAAGGATTACATGTTCCTAAAGTTTAACATGGATGCATAGAAACAGGTGTATTTACAAATGAATTCTACAATGAATTCTACCAGGCCCCTTCATCTATGCTTCCCCAGCAGCCCACCCCAAGAAGGTGTGACTCTAGTTCCAGATCCCAGCTGCCATGTAAATCATGTCTTCAGATATGAAAGGAATGAAATCTCCTACCCTGTTTTAATTTGTCCCAGTGTATTCCTTACTCTGCCCAGCACTTCCATAAAGGCTAAACTGCATTGCTTACATTGCTAGTGATGCTGCATTGTTCATCTTTGCCTCAATTTCTTTAATGATATAATAAAGATAACATTCAAGATATATTAGTCCATAAACATAAAAAGATAAGATGGAAAGAGACCTTGCAACAGGACAGCTACATGTAAAAGAATGAAATTGGATGACTATCTTACACTATTTACAAAAATAAAATCAAAATGGATTAAAGACTTGAATGTAACACCTGCAACCATAAAACTCCTAGAAGAAAACATAAGCAGTAAGCTCTTTAATATTGGTCTTAGCAATATTTTTTTTGGACCAGTCTCCCCAGGCAAGGGCAACAAAAACTAAAATAAACAAATGGGGTTCCATCAAACTAAAAAGGTTTTGCACAGCAAAGTAAACCATCAGCATGAAAAGGCAGCCTATAGAATGCAAGAAAATATTTGCAAATCATACATCTGATAAGGGGTTAATACCCAAAATACATAAAGAACTTGTATAACTTAATATCCAAAAAAACAAACAATGCAATTAAAAAATGGGAAAAGAACTTGAATTGACATATTTCTACAGAAGACATACAGATGGCCAAAAGGTACATGAAAAGATGTTCAACATCACTAATCATCAGGAAAATGGAAATCAAAACCACAGTGAGATATTATCACCTCCCACCTGTTAGAATGGCTAGTGTCCAGATGACAAGAAATAACAAGTGTTGATGAAGACATAGAGAAAAGGGAACCGTCACACACTATTGGGGGGAAAGAAAATTGTCGCGGCCTCTGTGGAAAGCAGTCTGGGACTCCTCACAAAATGAAAAATATAATTACCATATTTTCCAGCAATTCTATTTTTATGTATTTATCTGGAGAAAAAAGGAACACCAATTTGAAGAGATACATACACCTCTATGTTCACTGCAGCATTACTTACAATAAGCCAAGATATGGAAGTAACCTAAGTATCCCTCAATAGATGAATGGATCAACAAGAGGTGGTACATATATACCATGGAATATTACTGAGTCATAAAAAAGAAGGAAACCTTGCTATTTGCAATGATACAGATGGACACAGAGGTAATTATGCTAAGTGAAATAACTCAGCAGAAAAAGACAAGTACCATATGATTTAATTTACATGTGGAATCCAAAAAACAAAATAATAAGCATAACAAACCAGAAACAGATCCTTAGCTACAGGGAACAAAGTATTGGTTACCAGAGGGCAGACGAGTTAGAGGAGCAGGTGAAACAGGTGAAGGGGATTAAGAGGTAAACTTCCATCTATAAAATAAACAAGTCACGGGCATGTAATATCCTGCATAGAGAATACAGTCAGTAATGTTGTAATATTTTTACAGATGGTAAGTAGACTTGCTGTGGAAATCTAAATTAAAAAAAACAACAACAAAGAAATCACTATGTCCAGAGTGGTGTTTCTGAACTATTTTTTCAATACCACTCCCCAAGTAGACTTCTTACACATATCCAAGTTACCCCCTCTATGAAATTTTACTATTATAGATTTACTGTGTATCTGTTTATATATTCTATGTATATCTATGCTTCATACATAAAATGATTAGGATTTTTTCCCCTTAAGAACCAATTTTTGCCCCCTTGGGGCAAAATCACCTTTGCGTTGTATGTATTTTTCAAGTAAGGAAACATGATCCAAATAGAGCTAGTAAAATGATAGTAACACACTTCTATCACAATAGTATCAGTCAACTATAGTGAGACAAATGTACCACCTCTGACAATCACTCGCGAGATCCTGAAGTATTTCATCTCTGGAACAGAGCCTAAGGAAGCGGTGATGCTTCTGTGGCCCGTACCTCCCTATCTAACGTTTCCCCTTAGTTCTCTCACTGATTCCACAGACACAATCCCCTTTTGTCATGCCAGTAACACCAAAACAACACAGAACTTCTCCTTTTCTCAAACCATTTAGGACTTCTTTTCCCATTCAGTTTTTCTGTCTGTTTATTACAACAACACCTTTCCATAGCATCTGCCATTGATGAGAAACCATCTTAAAGATGCACGAACATGCACGGCACGCAAGAACACACACATGCATGTAGAATACATACAGAAGCCCATCCACACATGACACACTGCAGTGGACAAAGGCCACACGTGGTAGCACACATTTCATACTGCTGAAGACCAGAGGCCACTGCATGATATGACAGATCGTAGAGGTTGTTCATGATGACGTTTAAACATCTCAGTTTCACGTCTAATTATGATGAATTCCCGAAGAGCGCACTTCCCTTCAGTGCAGCTTAAGCCTCCATGTGGAACTCAACCACTTAATATTATAGTATTTGACAACATAATAGTGAAGAGTTCAGAAGCATAATCAATAAAAATAGATTCTACACCAGGGCAAAAAGGCAATCAAGTAAATTCAGAAGGGGGCTGACTCAGCTCCATTCTCATTAATCAAATGAATCACTCAAAACCCTGTGGAAATAATGGCTAAGAGCCTCAGAGATTCTGACTAGCAGAAGTGTGTTTAGGCCTGTGTTGTTCACAAAAAGGACAATCTTAGCAGGACTTTAATTTTGTGGTTAAAGTGGTAGAGCTTTCATCACAGAGGTTTTATAGTGGTTTTTCTGTAAAGAATATGAAGCCAGAAGGCAGGACCTGGGCCTTTGGCCTGGTTTTGATCCTTGCTGGTTTTCCTTTCCTAGGGAGTTCCCTAACCTCTCAGAGTCACTCCTCTCTTAGGCATGGGTTATTGTGAGCTCAAAGGAAATGATGATCGTGGGTTACGCTAGGCTGCTAGGTGTTGACAGAAATAAGGAACGTCCTATTTCATCATTAGTGATATCCTACAGTCACTGTTACCTATTCTTCTCTCATCCAAATGTATATTAAGCAAGACTTTGGTTTGCATTTACTTTCAACAGGACAATATTAAACTTTGAACAAGTTAGGGTTCTGGGAACATTGCCGTATCTCTACAGTCTTGATGAGAGATGCCTGAAGTTGCAGGCACTGAACAGTGAGTTCCACAGAAAGGATTCTTAGAGTCCATCTCCTTCTTGCTCTTCCAGATAGTTGTCAGGCCATCCCCTATACACCCTGGGCTTCAAATTGTTCCTATTCTTCCACTCAAAAATCATTAAGTGTGCCACATGGTTCTAAACACTGAAGCAGGAGCAGGTGAGAGCAGTGAGGTGCAGACCATTGCACACAGGCACAGAGAGGCTCAAGTGTCTTTGCATTTCAAAAAAGCAAATGAGAAAAGACAGGGTTTATACCACTTGTCCTGTGTTCATGTTGGTACACTTGTGAATTCTATTAAGAGTTATGAACTATTCCTATTTCCCTAGTTCCCCAGAGGTGAATGTGTAAGTGAAATGGATACAACAAATTTGAAGTTTAGATTAAGATGGATGGCATATCTGTCCCCAAATTCCTGTGGCCAGACCAGCAAGCACAGAAGGGAATGGTACCCCTCTTAAATTTCCTGAATGCTCACATCACATGCCACCATGTCTAAAGCTCTTTGTGGGTACATACACTTTCAACTACATGGGAAACTCCATGATGTTAGGGATCATGTCATTCATTTTCTATCCCAAAATGACAGAATTGACTGTAGCACATGCTAGACATGAAACAAATGTTCACTAAGTTAAAATGAACACAGAGAAGACACCAATGGAGGTAAAAGTTTTCATGCTTTCTTTTTATATTCACACTTGGTTATCATATTTTGTGTGATACACTTTCCACATTGTGTATCTTTAAAATTCCTTATGTACTAGTTTAAAATACGGTCTAAAAAAAGGGAGAAAGAGAAGAGAGCTCTTTGAAATATGATTCTAAGAGGGGAGAAACAGTAAATTATTGGAAAGCCCCACTAGAATTTATCACAGTAAATTCTACCCCAACCTTTACCTCAGCCTCCCATTTGTAATGCTATTGATCTTCTGAGCATTTTGTTTTAAAGCATATTTGTGAAGGTTACATTAGCCTTAGCAAGTGAATCTCTACCGTTTTAAGATGACAAACTACACACCTGATCCTTGAGGGGAGAGTTAGAGTTTCTGATGAAAATTTCAACACAATTACTTGGGGGCCTTTTCACTGACAGAGACTGCCTCATCGTGAGCGAGCCCGACAGTAATTCCGGTGCTGTGACCATGGTCTGTGGAACTGTCCCAAGCTCCAGTGCTTTATAGAGTGCAGATTATTGAAACGGTTGCTTGGACTTCTGTTATAGTTGTTGGTGTTGAGTGTTCAGAAGGAACAGATTCTATGTCTACCCAAGGGATGGTTTAGTTGTATGGCTGAACTCTGTGAAGAAACAGTTATTTGTTTATGCCAGTTTTTCTCTAAAGTGTATTTTATGTAACACTGGTGGTATCCATGTTAATTTTACTTGGTAGGTGATAAGCAATGATTTTTGGTGGTAGTGTCATGCACTCCTTTTAATGTATATTAAAAATATAAAACCAGCACGGCCAGACCCATGATTTCTTGCATGTCCATTGTACAAGACAAGGCAAATAATACTTAGAAATGGCAAAACTATATGGTGCAAGAACAACAATTTTTTGGAAACACTACTTTATACCAACAGTTGATTCCTTAAGGACAGAAAGTAGATAAGCCACTCAGATTGAGTAGTTGTGTCATTTTAACCTGCCATTTTACTTTCTGATGTTACAAAGCACACCTCACAGAATGTTCAGCTCTAGATCAAGATAAGCACATATAAAATCTTCAGAAGGAGAAGTCTCAGGGTGTTAATCAGCTCAAATGACTTCTGGATTTAGATTCAGCAAAAGTCAAATCATTTCCCCTAAAACATAACTGCGTGCAGTAAAAAGTGGATGTAACACCTGAGCTTTCTGCAATTCTGGACCAAAAAAAGCTCTTTCGATAGGACCCTTTTGCATTTTATTCCCTCTGCCAAGAACACTCTTCTCCCAAATCTTTGCATACTATTCCTTTCTTGTCTTACAGTCTGAGCTTAAATTCACCTTCCCAAAGAGCCCCCCTTACATGCTATTTGAGAGGATTCCTTCACTCTGTGTTTTTTTCTGTGATTTTTGTTCACTTCTTTCATAAGAAATAGTAATCGGCTATTAATTTCTTTACTTTGTGTGTGTTTATTTCCCTCCCTTTCCCTTGAATGGATGATCCATTAGGGCAGGAACTACCACTGTCTTGTTCATCATTTTTTTCCCTTCCCAGTATCTGCATACAGTAGGTCCTTAGTAAATATTTTTAATGGTTTAATCCACCTGGTGATTTCCTTTAATTATTTTGAATATTCTAATCATCTTAACAAGATTCTTCGGATAAATTCAGTTTTCATCATAATACTGAAAACATAAAATAAGATAAACTGCATTATGTCGGTTTTAAAATTATTCATATAAAACCAAACTCACGGAATAACTCTCAGCACTCAGATTCTGCCCCTTAGCTTTGCCTTGGGAAAGTATGATGTATCTCTCATTCAAACACAAAGTCATACCAATTTAAAACCCTCAACTCCAGGGTGCCAGAAGCCATCCTGCTCTTTACAGCCTTAGCAATGCAGTTTTTCTTTCTGCAATGTGTTCTCTGATTAATTATCCAACTAGTAACTAACCAGTCCTTTCCTAAGTTTTCTTTGTTGAAATCTATTTTTCTCTTTGACATTTGGGTTTTTCTATCTTCCTTGTGTTATTTTTCTGCCTATCATTTTCTCTTTCATTTTCCCCAAGAAATGTCACTGGAAGACTATATTTCACCCTCATCTTCCAGTACATATGAAGGAAGATGTGTAATAGCTCAACCTATTCATTGACGTCATTCTTTTTTAAGTTCCAGTTACATGCTGTGTATTACAAGTTGTACATTTTTTATGAAATGTTTTCTTCACAAAGCTGTATCATTCCAAAACTCCTTTGAATAAATTGATTGCTTAATCAATTCAACAAAGACTTGTTCAACACCTACGACACAACTGACACTGTTCTGGGCTTTGGGGAACAGTAGAGAAAAAAATATGAATTCCATGCTCTCATGGCCTTCCAGCTGTTCAGGGACCTTCCCGTCAGAACGTATGTTCACGTATATTCATGCACGTGCACACAAATGCATCTACACATCTATGCATCTTTGTCCTGCCATATGTCTGCTGAAATGCGCAGATTCTATATAGGGGGGAAGGGGAGAATGTCTATTAAGACACAATCAGCAGTACTTGTCACATCATTATTACTGTAGTTTATTAACTACACCCAGGAAATGAATAAAATATAAAAATCTTCAAATATTTTAAAATATACTTTGTAATCTCTGGGCTCTGGAAACATATAATCCAATAAGAAATAAAAGACACAGGGTAATTTAACTAGCAATATGACCAGATTTCTTATCGCGGCATAATTCCCCTCAAGCCAGATTTCCTCAGTTCTCTCTCCAACCTCAGCTCCAAGTCCTTTGAGAACTTTCTGCTCTAAGTATCAACATTCTTCTGAAAAACACCATTTTCTTTCCCCATCCCACACCTTTGCAGGTGCTCTTTCAACCCCCCCAGCATTCTAATTCATCTTGCAAGTTTTCTTCATCCCTCAAGACGAAAGTCAAGTGATAATACTTATCTCAGACTCTGGCTCATAGAGGTTCTCAATAAATGGTGTTGAGTGAATTAACAAATATAGACACAAATATAATATTGCTAAGAACTCTCTATCAGTGATGCAAATGCGTAAGTCCTCAAGGTTCAAAGTGAGAGAGGGACCACTCAGGCTAAGTACTCAAAAGGAAAGGGCCTGTTTTTAAAAAGTATAAAAATAACTCTGTATTCTAAAGAGTGAGAAACCAAGGAACAACACAAACGTGACTTAGAAAGACATCTTTATTTTCCTCTCTCTTGACATTTGTATTCTGCCTAACATCCATGATGAAATTCCAATAACAAGTTTCCATTTGTACTGAAATGTCACTTAGGCTATTTATGCTATCTATGCTATGTTTATTAAGAAAACGATCTGGTACATAAGGTTTGTGACCTTTGTTTCTTTCTCAGAGAAAAATATTTGTTTCCTTTGCAGTTAAGCAAATTTTCCAGATTAAAGTGTCCTGGTAAGTTGTTGGTAGGCTCAGTCCCCACAGCCTTCCTGGTTACTGACAAAGCAACAATAAGGAATAAACTTTAACATTTTAGATTAAACAATGTTGCCCATTTTTAATATACTTGACTAAATGTATCCTAAAATGTTGAGAATGACACTATTTATATATCGCAGATGCAACCATGTGAATAACTCATATGACAGAAATAAAGTCACAAAGTCATTTCAATCACCTCAAATAGGTATTTGGGTTGGGCCAAGATGCTCATGCAGTTCAGAAAACTCTATCGGCCTAATTTATTTTCTGTCTATCCCAAATATTCTCTGCTTCGATTTACAGAAGTTCTGCATTTTCCACAGGCATGACAAACTCCAGTCCAAGCCAGGGTTCTCTTGCTGTAAGAGTAGGAGACCTAACCTGAGCCTTGGAATTGCTTCTCCACCTGAGGCTGCCTCCCCTCGAGCACGTTAGTGGGGCTGCAGAGTTTCAGCCTCATCCTCTACAGTGTGAGGAGCAGGGAGGCAAGTTCTGATCTCTGGAATCTGCTCAAGCAACTCAAGAATTCTGTGATTTTTGTGAGTATTTTTAGCTCTTCTGGGCATCTAGAAAAGGGTTTCCTTCTCTTTGGAATTTCTTCCAGGTTCTGCCAAGAGCAAATCCCTAGGGCTTGGCTGGTTCTCTAAATCCCAGGTCAATGATAAATGATTTTTTAAAGGTAATATCATGACTCATACAAATATAAAATGTATAAGATTTTCTAACTTATAAAAGATTTCCTTTAACTTATTAATGCAGTAAAATGTTGACCTTGTTTACATTGGTCAATTAGACTTCTGAAATGTATTTATAAAAATATGAAAAACTGTCCATTCATGGGATAATAATTAATTACACTCTACCATATGAGATTTACTTGCATTTCTATGGGCAAGAATTACGTGCATTATTATAGGTTTTCTACAAATATTATCACAAAATGGCTCCAAGGCAATAAAAGGTGTAGATAACACAGAAAGATGCGCAACATATGAGACTCAGTAATCTTTGGGGGTCTATTTCACAACTTTTTTCTGACAGAGATCCCCCAACTTAATCAGAGAACTGCAACCCTTGTCTCATCCTAAGTACGACCACCTTGCAAAGTTCAAGGCATATGTTTCCTACCAAGATAAATGTTTTTATATTTCAAAATGGAAAGACAGAAAGGACCTTCATTTCATTTAAAGCAGTTCTTTTCAGGTTGAATTTTGAGACAGATCTGTTCAAGTGAATTATAAATCACATAAATATAGAGCATCCCTGCTTAAAGCTGGGGGTTTGGGGAGTCAGTATCAGACTCTTTTCTCATTCCCAAGGCAGCCCTGACTGTTTACAAATCATCTAAAGTCTTGTCTCACTTTGGTGTGAAGCATCATCAAGCTCATCCAAAACGAGTTGATGGCTATGAGCCCTTGAGACACACATTTAACCCAACCTCTCTTTAAAAGGTTACAAGTGAATGATAATAATTATCTTATAATGTGGATAAAAGAATTAAATTTTTTTAAAAACATAAATAGTCAAAAAGCAGTAACATGCAAAAGTCCAACAAAAGATGGATAAATAAATGTGGTATGTACATAATGGAATATTACTTAGCCATAAAAATGAATGAAATTTGGATAAATTTGGATAATTTTCAATGTGGATAAATCTTGGAAACATGATGCTAATGAAATAAGCCAGGCAAAAAAGGACAGATATTATCTGATTTTACCTCTGTGAGGTTTCTATAATAGGCAAATTCATAGAGACAAAAATATAATACTTATTACTAGGAACTGAGGGGAGGGAGAATGGGGAGTTACTGTTTTGTGGGGACAGAGTTTCTGTTTGGGATGATGAAAAACTTCTGGAAATGGATAGTGGTGATGGTTGCAAAACACTGTGAATGAACTAAATGTCACTGAATTAAAAATTCCTAGGATGTTAAATTTTATGTACATTTTACTATAATAAAAATATGAAAAAATTGTAATATAGTTATAGTTATAGCTTTAAATTCTGACCCCTACTAAGGAGTGCATTAAAAATATCTCATCATTGACATTTTAGTTTACTTACTAACAATGAGAAGTCCAACAAAGTTCAAACCAGGTAAAACCTAACTCTCTCCTTATATCCATATTTTTTTGTTTCCAATCTATTATTCTTAATGAGATCCTGTACTGTTGTGAACTTTTTTATTCCAGATCTCAAGGACTCATAAGACAATAACCAAAGATTCACTATATTTATCCAGCATTAAGGCTTAACTACATAGCTATAATAACCAAGACAGTGTAAATATTGGCAGGCAACAGACATGTAAGTAGGTCGATGGAACCAAACAGAACACCAAGAAATAGTTCCACACAAATGTGGCCAACTCACTTTTAACAACAGTGAAATAGTCATTCAGTAGAGGAAGAATAACCTTTTTTTACCAAATGCCCTTGGAGCAATTGTACACCCATCAGCAAAAGTATGAACTTTGACCTAAACCTAACACTTTATATCAAAATTAAACAAATAAAATTAGGCAAAATTTACAGACTTAAAACGTACAACATTTAGAAAACTTTTAGAAGAAATTCTTTAAGATCAAGGGCTAGGCAAGGACTTCTCAGACTTGACACCAAAATCATGATCTATAAAAAGAAAATTTGATAAATTAGACTTCATCATTTGAACCTGCCCCAGTGAGATGATAAAAAAATAAATTATAGACTAGGAGAAAGTTTTGCAAACCACATACTCAACAAAGGAGTAGTGGCTAGGTCATATAAGGAACTCCAAAAACTCAGCAGTAAGGAAACAATCCAATTAGAAAGTGGGTAAAAGACATAAAGAGACATTTTGATGAAGAAGATACACAGATTGAAAAAGCCATGAAAAGACATTCCACTTCAGAGTCACCAGGACCAGGGAAATGCAAAATGAAAACTACAATGGCTAAAGGAAAAAAAAGTGACAACACCAAATTCTGGCAAGGTTGCCAGGAAACTGGATCACACATACATTACCAGTGCAAATTTAAGATAATAGAGACACTCTGAAAAACAATTCAGCAAGTTCTTTTCAAATTTAGAAAAATTATTATGTGACCTAGCAATTACACTCTTGGACATTTATCCTATGGAAATGGAAATGTTTATTTATATAAAAGCCTGTACATGAATGTCCACAGCAGATCTATTTGTAATAGCTATGAATTGGAATCAGCCTAGGTGCCATTCAACAGGTGTATAGTTAAGCAAATGGTGGTGTACACATACTGTAGAATACTGCCAACAATAAAAGGAATGAACTATTGATACACACAACAATTACATGAATCTCAAAGGCATTATACATAGTGAAAACAGCCTCAAAAAGATACACAGTGTATGGTTATATTTACATAATATTTGTAAACAATGGAGTTTTACAAATGGAAGTTAGAGAAGTAGGAGTAGGAGGATTGGTTGTAAAAGTGCAACACTAGGCACCCTTGTGATGATGTAACTTGACTGTGGGGATGAATACACAAATCTACACATGTGATAAAATCATACAGAACTGAACGCACACCCATACAAGTACAGGTAAAATGGAAAATCCGCATGTTGGGTGAATTGCATCAGTGTCAAATCATGATTGTGAAATTATCCTGTAATTTAACAAAATATGACTATTAGAGGGAACCGAGTAAAGTGCTTGTGACAACCCTCTGTATATTTTCTTACTGATGGATGTGAGTCTATGGTTGTCTTAATGAAAATTTTCCATTAACAAGTAAGGACGAAAGGCTACCAAAAACAGGAGATTCAGAACAAGAGAAAATATTTAGAATATTACAAATGTGATACCAAAAAAGTAAACCAAAAAATCAATAGTAAAGTTGAAGTAAAAAATGGGGGGAAAGGTTAAGAAATTAACAGTTCTGTCTGGGAGGCCAAATACTAGATACTATGAATTCAGAAAGAGTGAACAGAGGAAATGATTGGAAATGAAACAAAGAGCATCTCCAGCACTAAAGACCTCAGTTTCCAAAATGAATTGATGCATTAAGGCACAGAACAATGAATATATAATGCCAACAGCGAGGCACACCATGCTGCTCTTTCAGGAACACTGAGAATAACAACAGAATTCTAAAGCATGTACACTGCGAAAAATTAGGTTGTATATAAAAGATTAGGAATTGAAGTATCACAATTCTCATCTAGAAGTTAAAGAACAAGGCCATCAACAAAATTCCAAGGGGAAATGATTGTTGGTTAGACGTCTATACCTAATGAAGCTATCAGTTGACTATATGGGTGTAAAATAAAAGCATTTTTAGATATTTGAGGTCCCCAAGAGTTCATGTGTGGTGCCACCTTTTTTGTTTTGGTAAACACCAGAGCATGTGCTCTACTGAAGCAAGGCAATAAGCAAAAGGAATCACAAGATCTGGAAAACAGGACCCATCTCCAGACTAATAAGCATAATAATAACAACAACAATAATGAAGGGCATTCCCAGGATGCTCAGAGCCCATCAGAGAAGAGATTCCAGTCTAGACTGGAGCAGGAAAATGAAACACTGGAAAAATCTCTTCAAGACAAAAATTAAACTGAGTTTGATGCACTTGAGCACAGTGAGAGGCTTACTGTTTGAACAGATTTCAGGGGCGAATTAGTGGTAGGTAGAGATAAGTACAGGCAAATGATGACAAGACAGTTAATACTTTCTGCTATATGGCATGACAAGCTCAGAATACTACAGACGGAGACGTAGTTGTGATAATGTAATCCCTGTAGAGTCACTTAACCAAAACACACAAACAGACATAACTGTATAGGGGGTTGGAGGAGGGAAAATGTGTGAAGACGAGAGTAGGTGCCTTGTGTGTGGGTGGGGAGGGAGGTCACGATGATAATGTCAGAGCCTCATCATTCACACTCAGCAATCAGTAAAAAAATAGCTGCCACTGTAAAGCTGAAAAACATTTTCATATTTTAAATATGAATGTAAATAGAAGAAACAGCAGAGAGTGGTGGAAATGAAGGCCTCTGGGGAATGGTAATTTGGAGGGGGGAGGGATGGAGGAAGAGTTACTATTTTTAATTATCAGCCCTTTAGCACCATCTTCATTTTTAAACATGTATAGCACAATCACTTAAAATAAAACATAATGCAAATAATTTAAAAAATTTACAAAACACACACAAAAATTAAAATTACCCCTATAATCCTGCCACCCAGAGGGCACCACAGCCAAAATGTGGGCCTGTTTTCTAAAATGGTGATGCAAAGTTAGAAAAAAGAAATAGCAGATTCAAACAAACACAAAGCATTCAATTACACCTCCCTTCGGAAAGTAGGCTTAATCTTCAAGCACTCTTTTGAAAACACTAAATTACAATTGACACTGGGGAAATCTTGGCAGGAAGTAAACTGAGTAGCTTGGAAAGGAATTATCCACAGCTGTCCCCACCTGGATGTATCCAAAATTGATCGTTAAACATGAGAAAAACAGAGGACTCACTAATTGAGAAAGATAATCAACCATCTACCTTAGGGTCACATTTGTGGAAGTTGATTCCGTTTAATTAGGCCTCCCAACATCAGTGTTAAACTACAAGCTATATTTCACATGCCTGCTACTTTTCTCAAGTGAATTGTGTTATAACTTACACTTCTTAGTCTTTTAAATTAAAAAATGTCATATACATCTTATAACCAGTTACTTTTACATCATATCTTTAAAGTGATCCAACTTACTGAGAATTACTATACCCTAATATACCATCTACACAAATAACAGGTCTCACCATAGAAATCTCATCTTATTTCACAAGTCATTCACAAGAAAACTGGCTGCAGTTTTCTTCAGATGACCACTGATTTAAAATGTAGTTAAAATGTCCCATTATTTTCCTTTAGCAGAATTTGTCACTTCCTTGTCATGACTTAAAGAATAGCCTATCTGCTAGCCTTGGGTTTAAGATGTTAATTGTGACACTTAATGTGGAAACTATGATATCCCTCTCTACCAATGCAAATATTTCCATTTAGGAAGGGCAAATTTACTGAAGACTTACGGCCTCCGGGACCATTTCTAAACATCTCCCACATTCCTAAAAGTGGAAATGTGATTTTTAACAATATGAACTCAACAAAATGCTAAAAAACTAGCCTGCCAACATCTTTCTCTTGCTAGATTTGTGTATGATTGATGTCTGGGGCTATTGTATAAATTTCCATAATTTATGCAAACAATGCTAAGCAAATCACACAACAAAAACAATCATATTGATACAATAAACTCTCTTGAACACTGGTGACTTGGCACCAATTTTTTTAATAACTGGAAATATGAATGTACAGTAAAAGATAAGTAAATAAGTACACATAGACTAGTATTTTATATTATTAGAACTATATCATCCCAGAAGTTATATCCTTTGATAAAATGGTAAGTTATTGGTCTGTTAGAACTAAAGAAAAGGAAACTAGGTTGTGAAATAGGCAAGTCTTAACTACCCATGAACTATTCCATATATCAGAGGTATGGTTTGAAAATTTCACCTGGAAGGACATTAACCAGAATGGAATAAATTTATCAGCACAAAGGTCCTATATATAGATTTCATCTTTATTAGTTTCCATCATAAGTCATATTTTTATCACATTGTGAACACATGATTTTTACCTAATTTGGGGAGTCTAGATGTAACATTTTAATTTTGTGGGCTGGGAATATGTTATACCCTAGGGAAGATTTATAACACACAGGGGGGCCTATACTGACTATGTGCTTCTGCCCACCCACCCCTATGCTATTAATTTTATTGCCAACCTAGCCCAGAGAACTAGAAATAAAACTCAGTAAATATTTCCATGACCAGAATGGAACCACAATGCTTTAGCAAAGAAGGTTTACATGCAAGGGCTCCATACGATTACAGACACAGGCAATCAACCTCACAAAGGCTTTCTCATACACCCTGCACATGCAGAGTCAGAAATGTCAAACTCAGCATACCCCTTAAGTTTAACTTAGGAGCTCCTCCACCAAAGGCTGGCCCTCTCCTTGTGTACACCATCGCAGCAAACAAGTCTCTGAAGTGGAAACTTGGGAGTCATCTATAGACCCTCAGAAGTGACAGGTGGTTAACATCAGGGAGTGGTTGGGGTGGGTGAAAGAAATAGGTGAAGTGGATAAAAAGGCACAAAATTTCAATCGTAATACAAACTAGTTATGGAGATGAAAGTACAGCATAGAGAACATAGTCAATTGTTCTATAACATCTTTCTATTAACAGATAGTAATGACATTAGTGGGGTGAGGATTTGATAATATATGCAACTGTCAAATCATTATGTTGTATACTTGAAGCTAATGTAATACTGTACATCAATTATACTTCAACAAAAAAATTTTTTTGATTTTAAAAATCTTGGGAGTTGAGGGAGAGAGGCTTAAAAATGGCAATGTGAGAGATGAGACAGAAACCTTCTCCCAAAACCACATATAATATGAAAGTACAGCAAATACATCTAATCCTGAAAGAGCAACAGGAAAGGCTGAGGCAGACTGCCTACACCTGGGGAAAACAGCAGACCTCAAGGAAAAGACCAAAGCCATGATTCAGAGGGACCCAAGCCCTTCCCCCACCCCAGAGAAATGGAGCAGGGAGGGGTTAGAGGCCAAGTATTGCTGAACATCCAGCGCCGGAGATCTTCTCTGGGAGCATGAACTTACATGATACTCTAAAGATCAGTGGAGTTGGAAAGTTAAGAAAGGCGGAATACCTGGAGAGACTGAGATTCCAGCCGCTTGTGGAACACACATGTACATAACCAGCCACTCTGGGACAAAAGAAAGGCAGGCAGTTGGAGAGACTTGCTAACAGCAAGAGGACTGCTAAAGGAACAAGGGTTGCACAGAGCTTGCTGCTCAGAAGAAAGGACAGGTGGACAAAATTGCCCAGGCCCACTCGGTGCAATAGGCTGGGAACTTTGAGGAGCTTCAGGAGCTCCATCCCGTTGGCTGGCTACATAGCTATGAGGTCCCCCACCGTGATACAGTGTGCTGCCCCTTCCTCCCTGCCAGCACCAGCTTGCAAACTGACTGCCCCCACCACTGTACCAGGCCAGGCAGAGGGCAGCCCCACCTATGGCAGCTACAAGCACAAAGCACAGAGGCGTCAGACTGCATGCTTGGCACATGGGCCCTGGCACTGGAGGTAGACACTGCAGCCGGGAAGCAGGAAAGAGCTCTTTCCTCTGGACAGGCACCAGCACCACTCGCATGCAATCCCCGCCATCGCTCCAGGGGCTGAACAGCTCCAGAAAGTAGAGCTTCTGGGCACTAGAGGCCACCACCTACAAATAAGAAATGTCAAAGGAAACTGGTTCAAACCAATGTCAAAGGAAACTGGTTCAAACCAAATTCCCACAAAGACCAGAAAGAGGACCAAGTGAAACTGCACTCATCAATCCTCCTGAAAGAGATTTCAAAATAAAATTCATAAGCATGCTCACAGAACTACAGAAAGATATCAAGAACTCAGGGAGGAATTCAAGAATAGGTACAAACATTGAAGAATGCAGTATCTGAAATGAAACATACAATGGAGGGATTTAAAAGCAGATTAGATGAAGTAGAGGATATAGTAAATGAAATAGAAATTACACAACAGGAATAAAAAGAAGCTGAGGCACAGAGAGAAAAAAGGATCTCTAGGAATGAAAGAATATTAAGAGAACTGTGTGACCAATCCAAACAGAACAGTATTTGCATGAGAGGGGTATTAGAGGAAGAAGTGAGAGAAAAGGGGATAGAAAGTGTCTTTGAGAAAGTAATTGCTGAAAATTCCAATCTGGGAAGGAGATAGTATCTCAGGCCATGGAGGTGCACAGATCTCCCAACACAAGGGACCCAAGGAAGATAACACCAAGACATATAATATTTAAAATGGCAAAGATCAAGGATAAGCACAGACTTTTAAAGGCAGCCAGAGAGAGAAAAAAGATCACATACAAAGGAAAGCCCATCAGGCTATCATAGACTTCTCAACAGAAACCTTACAGGCCAGGAGGGAGTGGCATGATGTATTCAATGCAAGGAAGCAGAAGGGCCTAGAACCAAGAATACTCTACTCAGAAAGATTATCATTTAAATTTGAAAGAGGGTTTAACAATTTCCAGATAAACAAAAGCAGAGAGAATTTATCTCCCACAAACTGTCTCTACAGTGTATTTTGGAGGGACAGCTATAGATGGAAGTATTCCAAAGGCTAAATAGCTGTCACAAGAGGAAATAAAACCACATTAAACAAAGTAAACCAATTAATTACTAGACAGATGCAAAATATAATCAACTACCCACAAAGTCAGTCAAGGGATAAACAAAGAGCACAGGATATGATACCTAATATATAAAAAATGGACGAGGAAGTAAAAGGAGGACAAGAAAAGAAAAACAACCTTTAGACTGTGTTTGTAATTGCATAATAAATGAGTTAACTTAAACTGTTAGATAGTAAGGAAGTTATCCTTGAACCTTTGATAACCATGAATCTAAAGCCTGCAATGGCAATAAGTACATACCTATTGATAATCACCCTACATGTAAATGGTCCAAATGTACCAACCAAAAGACAGAGAGTCACTGAATGGATAAAAATACAAGACCCATCTATTTGCTGCTTACAAGAGACTCACTTCAAACCTAAAGACATACACAGACTAAAAGTGAAGGGATGGAAAAAGATATTTCATGCAACTAACAGAGAGAAAAAAGGAGTTTCAGTACTTGAATCAGACAAAATGGACTTCAAAACAAAGAAAGTAACAAAAGACAAAAAGTATATTCCATAAAGATAAAGGGGTTAATCCAACAAGAGGATATAACGGTCATAAATATTTATGCACCCAATATATATGAAACAAATACTAACAGAATTAAAGGGGGAAATAGAATTCGATGTAATCATTTTAGGAGACTTCAACACAACACTCACTCCAAATGACATATCAACCAGACAAAAAATAAGTAATGAGACAGAGGCACTGAATAACACATTGGATCAGATGGACCTAAAAGACATCTAAAGAGTACTGGCCCAAAAGCATCAGGATACATATTCTTCTCAAGTGCACATGGAACATTTTCAAGAATAGATCATATACTAGGCCACAAAAAGAGCCACAGTAAATTCAAAAAGATTGAAATTGTACCAACCAGCTTCTCAGACCACAAATGTATGAAACTAGAAATAAATTATGCAAAGAAAACAAAAAAAAAATGAGGCTTAACAACATGCTCCTAAATAATCAATGCATCAATGACGAAATAAAAGCAGACATCAAACCTTATATGGAGATAAACAACAACAATAATTCAACACTACAGAATCTGTGGGATGCAGGGAAGGCTGTGCTAAGAAGGAAGTATGCTGCAATACAGGCTTACCTGAGGAAAGGAGAACAATCTCATATAAACAGTCTAAACTCACAGTTAATGAAACTAGAAAAGAAGAACAAATGCAGCCCAAAGTCAGTAGAAGGAGGGACATAATAAATATTAGAGCAGAAATAAATAAAATCAAGAAGAATAAAGCAATAGAGTCAATGAAAGCAGGAGTTGATTCTTTGAGAAAATAAACAAAGTAGATAAATTACTAGCCAGACTTATCAAGAAAAAAGAGAGTGTACACACATAAAGAGATTCAGAAATGAGAAAGGAAAATCAATATGGACACCACAGAAATAAAAAGAAATATTAGGGAATACTATGAAAAACTATATGCTAACAAACTGGATAACCTAGAAGAAATGGACAACCTTCTAGAAAAATACAACCTTCCAAGGCTGACCCAGAAAGAAACAGAAAATCTGAACAGACCAATTACTAGCAATGAAATTGAATTGGTTATCAAAAAACTAAGAACAAACTCCTGGACCAGATGGCTGCACTGCTAAATTTTATCAAACATTTAGTGAAGACCTAATAACCATCCACTTTAAAGTTTTCCAAAAAGTAGAAGAGGAGAGAATACTTCCAAACTCATTCTATGAGGCCAGCATCACTCTAATACCAAAACCAGACAAAGACACCACAAAAAAAGAAAATTACAGACCAATATCCCTGATGAACATTGATACAAAAATACTCAAAAAAACATTACCAAACTGAATTAAATAATACATCAAAAGGATCATCCCTCATGATCAAGCAGGATATATTGCAGGGATGCAAGGATGACACAATATTTGAAAATCCATCAACATCATACACCACCTCAACAAAAAGGTAAAAAAACACATGACCATCTCCATAGATGCTAAAAAAACATTTGACAAAATTCAACATCCATTCATGATAAAAATTTTCAACAAAATGGGTATAGAGGGCATGTAACTCAACATAATAAAGGCCATATATGACAAACCCACAGCCAACATCATACTGAACAGCAAGAAGCTGAAAGCTTTTCCTTTAAGATCAGGAACAAGACAAGGATGCCCACTCTCCCCGCTTTTATACAACACAATTCTGCAGGCCCTAGCCATGGAATCAGACAACACAAAGAAATAAAAGATATCCAGATTGGTAAAGAAGAAGTCAAACTGTCACTGTTTGTAGATGACATGATACTGTACATTAAAAAAACTAAGAATCCATCCCAAAACTACTAGAATAACTGAATTCATCAAAGTTCAGGACACAAAATCAATACACAGAAATCTGTTGCATTCCTATATACTAATGATGAACTAGCAGAAAGAGAAATTAGGAAAACATTTCCACTAACAATTGCATCAAAAAGAATAATACACCTAGAAATAAATCTAACCAAAGAAGTAAAGACCTATACCCTGAAAACTACAAGACACTCTTAAGAGAAATTAAAGAGGATGCTAACAAATGGAAACTCATTCCATGCTCTTGGCTAGGAAGAATTAATATCATCAAAATGGCCATCCTGCCTAAAGCAATCTACAGATTCAATGCAATGCCTATCAAAATACGAACAACATTCTTCAGTGAACTGGAACAAATAGTTTTAAAATTCATATGGAACCACAAAAGACCCCAAATAGCCAAAGCAATCCTGAGAAGGAAGAATAAAGCAGGGGGCATCTCGCTTCCCAACTTCAAGCTGTACTACAAAGCCACAGTAATCAAGACAATTTGGTACTGGCACAAGAACAGACCCATAAATGAATGGAACAGAATAGACAGTCCAGATATAAACCCAAGCATATATGGTCAATTAATTTACAATAAAGGAGCTATGGATATATAATGGGGAAATGACAGCCTCTTCAACAACTGATGTTGGCAAAACTGGACAGCTACATGTAAGAGAATGAAACCAAATTATTGTCTAACTCCATACACAAAAGTAAACTTGAAATAAATCAAAGACCTGAATGTTAAGTCATGAAATCATAAAACTCTAAGAAGAAAACAGGCAAAAATCTCTTGAACATAAACATGAGCAATTTTTTCCTGAATGCATCTCCTCAGGCAAGGGAAACAAGAGCAAAAATGAATGAATGGTACTACATCAAACTAAAAAGCTCTGTACAGCAAAGGATACCAACAGCAGAACAAAAAGGCATCCTACAGTATAGGAGAATATATTTGTAAATGACATACCCAACAAGGGGTTAACATCCAAAATACATAAAGAACTCATACTTCTCAACACCCAAAAAGCAAATAACCCAATGAAAAAATGGGCAGAGGATCTGAACAGACAATTTTCCAAAGAAGAAATTAAGAGGGCCAAGAGGCACATGAAAAGATGCTTCACATCACTATGCATCAAGGAAATGCAAATTAAAACCACAATGAGATATCACCTCACACCAGTTAGGATGGCCAACATTCAAAAGACTAGGAACAACCAATACTGGGAGGATGCGGAGAAAGGGGAGCCCTCTTTACACTGCTGGTGGGAATGTAAATTAGATCAACCATTGTGGAAAGCAATATGGAAGTTCCTCAAAAAACTAAAAATAGAAATATCATTTGACTCAGGAATTCCACTCCTAGGAATTTACCCTAAGAAAACAGGATCACAGATTTAAAAAGACATATGCACCCCTATGTTTATCGCTGCACTATTTACAATAGCCAAGAAATGGAAGCAACCTAAGTGTCCATCAGTAGATGAATGGATAAAGAAGATGTGGTACATATACACAATGGAATATTATTCAGCCATAAGAAGAAAACAAACCCTACCATTTGCAACAACATGGATGGAGCTAGAGGGCATTATGCTCAGTGAAATAAGCCAGGCGGAGAAAGACAAGTATCAGATGATTTCCCTCATTTGTGGAGTATAACAATGAAGCAAAACTGAAAGAACAAAACAGCAGCAGACTCACAGACTCCAAGAAGGGTCTAGTGGTTACCAAAGGGGAGGGGTGAGGGAAGGCAGGTGGGGAGGGAGGGAGAAGGGGTTTGAGGGGCATTATGATTAGGACTCACGGTGTGGGGGGAATCCTGGAGAAGACAGTGTAACACAGAGTAGACGAGTAGTGACTGTGGCATCTTACTACACTGACGGGCAGTGACTGCAATGAGGCATACGGGGGACTTGGTAATATGGGTGAATGTTGTAACCACAGTGTTTTTCATGTGAAACCTTCGTACGATTGTGTATCAAGGATACCTTAATAAAAAATATAAAAAATAAAAATCTTAGGAGTCATAGTGATTTCTCCATTTCCCAAAACACCTACATCAAATTCAGTCCATCCACTCTACCTTCTCCTTGATCATTACCTGACTCCAGATCTTCAGGTCTCATGTAGGAAATTCTAATAGGTGGTTTCTAACTGTCCCTTTTTGCTTTAAAAACCTTCAATTGCTTCTCATTGTTCCTAAGAAAAAGTCTGAAACACTAATAAGAACTAATGTATTTGTGTGATCTGGCCCTTGCCTACCTCTCCAGTCTCTAACTTCCTCTGCTTCAGATACAGGATCTTTCTTTCTATTCTTATATTGTGCTAAGCTTACCCACTTACTGTCTATTTGCCCCCAAACCTTTGCTCTCTCTCTTCCCTACCTTGTGAGTTAGTCTTACACATTCTTAAGTACGCATTAGGCTAAATGCCACTGCACTGTTCCCTTACACAAGACATCCCTCCCATGTTTTGCTCTGAGGCCCTTTTCCTTCTCAGAGACTCTACTTACTTGAAGTTTTGTATTTAATTAAGGTTTCTGTCTTCTGTTAGGGATTTCTATAAAGGACTAGAAAGTAAACATTTTAGGCTTTGCTGGATACATGGTTTCTGTTTCAATCATTCAATGCTGCCCTTGTAGTGGGAACGCCACCACAGAAAATAAGTAAAGAAATAGATGTGGCTTGTTCTAGCAGCCTCTTGGCCATAGCTTGTCCTTGCTTTCATTAGATGATATAAACTCCATGAAGACACCGGGGGTGTTTTGTATTGTTCACTGTTCTCAGTACCCACTGCAATTCCCGGCATGCAATAAGCATTCAGTACATATCAGTGTGTGTGTCTGTGAGTGAGTGTGTGTGTGTGTGTGTGTGTGTGTGTGTGTGTGTGATAAATTAATAAATTAATAAAGTTTTCAATCAACATTATTCAGCTATGCAGGCATAATTGTGCTTTCAGTTATGCTTCTAATCTACAAAAATTAAAAAGTAATTGTTTGACAAAGGAGGTTGCTCTTAAATGATCTAACAATTATTCAGATTTGCTCTTGATATGCCTGATAGTCTCAGAAAAACTCAGAAGAGAAGGTTAAGCAATCACTGAGGAACTTTTTCTAGAGGGTCCCTTAAACAGAATAGGAAATGGGAACTAAAAAGAGAAACCATGTTCCAGTATTCCCTTTTCACTTAACAGGAAAACTGACAGGAGCAACTAAAATAATCTTCCTTTTTTAACTACTGGGCTGAGCACAGACACAGTAATTGTAAAAGGAATAGACACAACTATGAATCATAAAGATACTCCAAAGGATGGCTGGAAACTTCAGTGGTAGCCAATTAGGCACTTAAGCTTCACTCTTAACGTTTTTTGTTATTTTTTCCCATAAAAGAATAGTTCCTGGGACTTCCACCCAAATGACGAATTGAGCAGACACAAGTATATCCATCTCTTCTCATTTAAGGCTGTTTGGTGGAAATATATAGCCAAGCTTGAAGGCAAAGGAGGAAAATATCTATGAGCTAGAAACCCAGCAAGAATTTAAGCTAGTGAGTCATAGGGAAAAGGAACTAGATATGTACCCTAGGGGCCCAAATTTTAAGCCAGTTGTGAAAGCATAGATTTAGGAGATCTTATCACTAGAATCAAGGAAGCAACACTAGGCACCCTGCAAAAAAAAACTGGGCCCCAGGAAAGAGCTATTACTTAGGTGAATGGTGATTTGGTATTTTCTTTCTAGTAGCCAACTTAAACTGAGAAACAAACTGAAATATTGGTTCAGCTGTGGTGAACCCTACAGGATCACCTGAAAAGGAAATGAAGAAATTCTCCAGAGTACGGCTAAGGAAGAAAAACACACATTAGCAACAAAATCGAGTCCATAGATTCAATAGATCAGAGCATTTACAACCAAAGAACTAGAATACAGAACAATCTGAAGGGGATTTTTAAAGTATGTTTCAGGAGGGCAAAATGGAACCCCATAAAAAGAGGATGTAATGAAAGGCTGGCAGATACAAAAAACAACTGATGAAAAAATAACATGTAAAATAGAGTCAGTGAAATAAAACATTCAATAACTAAACACTGTAGAGGTGCTGAAGAATAAATTACTATGATGAAATAAATCAATGATCTCTCACAGAGTAGCAGAAAGTTATGAGGAGCAAAAAGTATGAAAAAGAAGGTAAAAAAAGAAAAACCACAAGAATCAGTAGAAATTCCAGAAGGGAAGAATAGTGAGATTGGGAGAGAAATACATAGATAATTATAGGACATAAACTTCCAATGATTGAAAATATAGTTCTTTGGACTGAAAGTGCTTCCTGATTTGCAGAGATGGTTTTTAAAATTTTCACCTAAACCTAAAAATTATTAACAAGAAGGTCTGAACATTTTCCACATGAGGAAAAAATCAGTACTCAGAAATCAGTACCTGGGGAACAGACCCAGCAGAATGAACACAAGCCCAATCAAAACGGAGAGAAGACTGCTCAGCATGAAAAACTGAAATGAGAGGACCACAGAATAATAATATTGCCAAAGTGCCAAGGCAACATTTATCAACCTAAAATCCCAACAAATCAGTTTGAAAATAAAAAGGAGACATTTTTAGATATAAGTTGTCCACAAGAATTTCTACACATAAATGGGCACTGAATTACTAAAAGACATATTCCAGGAAGAATAAAAATAATCCCACAAATGGAGGATTGAGGGAAATACAGTGTGAAAATAAAAGTCTATCAAACATTTATGGAAGGAGTGATGCCCATTCTCTACAATCTCTTCCAGAAAACAGAAGCAGAAAGATTACGTCCTAACTCATCCTATGAGTCGAGCATCACCCTAATCTCAAATGCAAAGATACTATAAGAAGGGGAGACTACAAACTAATATGTCTCATGAATATAAAGATAAAAATATTACCAAATTAATCTAACAATATGAAAAATAAAAGATTATTCACCATGACCAAGCGGGATTTATCCCAAGTATGCAAGACTAGTTCAATTTGCAAAAACCAATTAATATAATCTATCACATCAATTGGCTAAAGAAGAAAAATCACATCCTACCTACCTAACCATACCAACAGACTCATAAAAAACACTGGACGAAGTCCAATACCACTTCATGATAAAAACTATCAGAAAACTCAGAGTAGAGGGCAACTTCCTCAACTCTATACAGAACACCTACAAAAACAGACAGCTAACCTCATCCTTAATGTTGGAAAAGTAGATGCTTTCTCCCTAAAATCAGGAACAAGACAAAGCTACCCACTTCTCGGCACTCCTGTTCAACACTGTGCTGGGAGTCAGTGGAGAAGAGATGATCTTTTCAATAAATGAACTTACTTATAAATAAACACAATCAACAAATGTTAAATATATCTAAAATAGACTCTAAGGACTCAGGTGGAAAAAGATTTCTTAAATAAGACACAGAAGTACGGAGAACAATAATAAATGTGGTCACCTTAAAATAAAACATATCAAAGTGCTATAAGCAAGGTGAAAATGTGGATGGCTGACAGCAGACAATACGTATAATGATCAAAGGATTCATATCCATTCTTCAGTTCAGAGTTAACACGTTTAGATTTTCTGGTGACGTTTGCAGCTGAATATCACAGGTCATCTGAAGGCTACTGGAACATCAGCTGAGCTAGATTCTTCAAAGAAGACTTACTCTTTCAGTAGATCAAGCAGTCTGTGGTATCCTCGAGAAGCTAACACTGATATTTGTAATTGCGGTGAGACTCATGACTGTAGGAAGTCACCTTCCTCCCTACCCGGGAGAAAGGATGCTCTAGAAGCAAACTGGAGGTTAGTGGACTCTTCTGTGTCACTGACATGATTCACACCACCACCCACAGTGCTGGCCAAGTGGAACTGGCTCCATCCCAAGGTGCGAAGAAACCAGAAGCTGTATAGCTTTTTGCATAATCATTGCTGATTTCTCTATAGCATTAGTGTCCAGAAGACTGAAGAAATATACCTGAAATAGTTGGATTATCCTAATAAACGGATATACATAAAAAAATTAAACCCATCTGTGTCAATAAATAGCAACTCCATTCTTGTAGTTTCTCATGCCAAAATCATTGAGTCATTCTTAACTTCTCTATACTCCAGAATTTGTAAAGAACATCCACAAATCAATAATAAGAAAAATATACTCAATCATCAAAGAAATGAAAAGTGGAAACCAGAATAGCCAGTGAACTATGAAGTCATTCAACCTAACTAATTACTGAATAAATTAATTATTAGTAAAAACACTTCCCACTTAATTTGCCAGTTGGTAAAAACTGACATGTCTGATAAGGTCAGGCTTGGGGAAGCTTCAGAAAAGGAACGGTTCTCTCAGCTACAGCTAGTAGAAGCATAAACTGGTAGTTACTTAGAGCACAATTCAGCAATTGCTAGTGGATTTATTGTACATCACACAGCTCAATTTAGCAATTGCACTTCCGGGTGACACCTGATAGAAATCCTACACATATACAAAGAGACCTACACAAAGAAGCATTTCTCCTTAACCACAAAATCAAGGGAACAACCTAAGTGTCTACAAAGAGAAAAGTGGATACAGATATTCATACGATAGGGCGCAATCTCAGGAAGGAAGTTCATAAAGCAGATAGAATGTGGAAACATCTCCAAACCATAATGCTGTTAAGATGTAGGATGATCTACACATCATCTTATGATTTGTGACACTTAAAATACACCAAAAATAATATTTTTACATTGTCAATGCATACCTATGTGCATAAAATGGAATAAAAGGATAAATATTAAATGTATGATATCAGTGGCTTTCAGGTTTAGAAGAAGAATAGAAATGTAAGTAGTGGTAAAAGGTGAGTTCAGTGATATCTGTAACATCCATGTTATATAATAATGATCGCTTCCAGGTAAAAGAAAAACTAGAAATGAATATGAAGAAATGCTAAGTAACCATTATTAATTCTGGGTGTTGGATATATTACTCTTCCCAATTCTTTGAACATTAAAGTCCTCAAAAAAATAAAATGGTATCTTCTCTACATAGTACGTTCTCTGCCTTTTTTGCTTTTATATTCACTGGGCCTTACGAAATAACTGTCCTTGTCTATTATAAGGTTCTCATTCTCTTTCTTACATTACCTATGTATTTTTATGAGTACTTATTTCCCCACAGACAACAGTGGTGAAAACAACACAATAAAATGAATAGTGCAGGTATGTGTGTTTATTGAAACACAACAAAGGGAACATTAAGATATGTTAATTTACAACTACTGGTGTGGACCTGCAAGTGGGGGGGGGGGAGGAAGAAAGACGTCGTCCATGAACCGCACCCACACTGGGGCGGCCAAGGGCAGCTTCTTCCCCTGAGCATGGAGTTTTCAAGGAGGGCAGAATTTTCTCCTTGTACGTTTAGTCTGAATAACAAAGAAATTATTGGAGAGTATGGACTCATTACCCCCAGGAAACAGCTGTGCTGTGCTCCTCGCCCACACGTTCAGGGTCTGCTCGGCACTGAGTGGTATTTTGCAGAGATGGGCTCAGAAACCGCAGATGGTTGATGACTCAGGAGAGTGGGATGGGCAAGAATGCTGCATTTCATGTTTTTATCCCACTTTTCTTCCAGGTTGGGAAGGAAATAAGCTTGTGGAGGCACTAGCTTGGTATCTATGCAGAAAGTTATTTTCCAGAAGGTTTTTGCTCAGTATAAAGGACCAAAAACCGGGCTGAAAAACATCACACCCGGTGAGCCAATCTGATATTACTGGTAACACTAACTCCAGCCTCTTGGGCCCAGTTATTTTCTTTGTAATGACAATTGGATGAATTGATATTCAGTCTGTAATCTATTCTCAAAATGACATGATGTGGATTTTCATTTTGCTCCTGTTATTAACCCACTGTTGAGATGAGGCTTACCATTTTACAGATGATACACAGATAAACAGATGTGTTTATATACAAATACATGTGTGAGAATGTGTTTATGTGTATATATTCATACGTATGTGTGTGTGAATGTGTGTATCTTTTGAAAAATGATGCAACATATTTGATACACCTTTAGTCAAATCTTTATGACAACAAAATTAAGTATCATTAACATGCTAAGGAAGTATATTGAAGAGTAGGGCATATAACGAGCACATGATTAGAAAAATGGGTAAAATACATAAATGGGTATGTCTCAAAAAGAAATGACCAATAACCAATAAAAGTGTTTAATATTACTAATAACTGAATACACTTAATTAAAATAGCATGAAATGTCAACCTTTTTCATCTTTACAAATCCAGTAAATAATGATAAATTCCAGTGTTGACTTTGATCTTGAAAAATGGGGACTCTTATAAACTCTCCTCTGGTGAGACTATAAATTAGTATATTAATTAGAGGGTAATATGAAGGTGTGTATCCAAGTTGCAAGACATATGTATATTTTCTGAATTTAATCTAAAGAGAAATCACATACAAAGGCAAAGATACTCCCTGCAATGTAGTTTACATGAAAAATACTAAAGTTAGTGATAATATTTTTTTTTTATTTTATATTTGTATTGCAGTCAATACAACAAATAAGAGATGGACACAGAACTACATTTGTGGGTAAAACTGCGATATTTCCAGAATCTGTTGCCTGGCCTCAGTACATCTCCATATCAACGGGGTTTTCAAGGGATGGAGAGAAGTAGTCCATCTCCATATCAATAGGTACTTATAAGGAGGTTGGGGAGCAAGGGGGCACCTGCATCAGAGAGGTATTTTGGGGGTTCCCTTTGCAACTGGGTCACAAGGGACAGACATGGGTGAGCAGAAGTAGATAACTGCTTTCAAGCAATAAATGGATTTCTCCCACTTTATTTCTCCCTTTGACTGATTTTGGCTTCAAAGGTTATTTGCCCCAGGCTGGGAACATATTTTCTCCCAGGAGTTACAATGTTCATGATGTGGTATTGAGTGAACTCCCAGTTCACAGAATAACATATGTAGTGTATGGTATGTTTAAGATTAGTTAAAATATTTTGGTTAGGTAGATGCAAATACACATGTATTAGTCATGATTGTCTCTGAGGAGTGAAGTCATGAGAACTGAGAGAGAATCTAGTTTTTTATGTCACATACTTTTGGCTTGCCACAACTTTTATACCTGAACTTTATGTTTTTGTATTTTAAAGTATATTCTCCATTTTGAAGATATTACTAGGAAGAGAGGACAAAAGGCAGATGATGTAAATGAGAAACCGAGTCCAGGAACAACTGAAAGCTGGCTTTGATCTGGGTTTCTTAATATTACTCTCATTTCGTGCATGTCTCCTAAACATCAGAATCCATTTCCCCTACGTGTCTTCTTGTTAATACCCAGCAACGCTTTGTTTTCGGAGATTCCTGAATTATCTCCTTTTGCTTCTACCCTCCCTCCCTGGGCGGAAGAGAGCTCTCCTCAGCAGAAGAGGACAGCGGCCACACCTTAACTCAGACAGGGACAGAGCTGGTCCCCAGGACAGCAATCACAAGAGCAGCTGCGCTGTACCCAGCGAGGGAAGCTGCTGAATCCCGCCACTCAGAAGCGCGGCACAGGGCCGGCAGGAATCGGTGGGCTCATCAATAGCCCTCTAACTGCCCACTTACAGTGAGGCTGGAGGCCTTGGCACAATGAGGTCACAGAATCTCTAGAAGGTAAATCCTAGTAATTTCTGAGCACACATGACATATTTATTTCTCCAGTGAGTAAGAAAATTGGGCTGTATCTTATGGTGGTGTCTGTTTTTTTTAAGAGACTCATTTTCTTGTTTTGTGTTGTATTTCTAACCTTTCTTTCTACACTATGTTACAGTTAGGGCTTCCTTGCAAAACTTATAGCCCAAAAGTTGCTTACAAATCTATTTCTATTCTTTTGACTTCAGACAAACGATCCTTTGAGGATAGGCAAAAGAACTGCCCACTGTTGTGTTTTTAGCTTTCACTGCACTTTAGTGCCGAAGCTTGACATAAACCCTTCAGTCAGACACGCAGCAACACAATGCAAAATGAGCCTTGGGGAATTTGGTGACTGTTAGGAGATTAGAGAGCTGCTATTCACAGTCAGTATTTAAAAACCAGCAAGCTATAATTTGAGGGCAGCCAATTAACTTCAAGGTAGCTGTATCTGTAGAAACATATATAGATATAAATACATATTTTCAGATTAATGAAAACGTGGGCAAGGGCTGCTCTGCTTAAATTTTTGATTTACACATTTTCATAAATACCAACCAAATTATATTGACTTTACTCCATTGAAAAAGGTTAATCTGCCCACTTCCTAGGGATGAAATTAGCATTAGTGCCTATAATTTCAAATGTTTCTGGGTGTGTATGTTGGCCCTTACCTGCAAAACACATTCCCCACTTGGCATAATCTTGAGATATTTTGCAAGGATCACTTGCCCTATTCTTGGGAACTCAGTAAAACAAAACAAACTCAGAAGATTTAAAGTTCTACGAAGAGGAGGCTTACAGTCTTAAGACAGAGAAAATGAGAGATAATGTAAAACATACATGCAAACCCAAAGTGGATTCCAATAAAATATAAGAATATGTCACTCGCCTACTAAAAATCGTCCAAAGCCTTCTGCTCTCACTCAAAGAGCTAATGATTATTAGATGCCCCTCTCCCCATCCATAGCTGCCCTTCTTGCCCCACACAGGGCTCCTCTCCTTCTGCTCAAGCTGCTTGACCACACTGGCCTCCCTGCTCTTCCAAAAAAGCATCAGGCACACTCCAACCTCCACGCCTTTACACGTACTTCTTTCCCTGGACCAATTTCCTTCCACATACACACAGTGTTCCCTTATCCGCTTTCAGGTTTGCCTCTGATGTCACCTTTCCAAAGACGCCTTCCTTGACATCTGATAAAACTGGGATACTCCCTTTCTCCCCTTCTAATTCAGTGCACCTTCTCCCTCTCCCTGCTTTAGTCGCCACAGTGCATACCAGCATATGGTGACTATGTTTATTTATCTGCTTATTTTCTCTCTCCTTCCATTTGAAAGAAGTTCCCTGAGGGCAATATTTTGTCTGTTTTGTTTAGTCCTGGTCACCAAGCATGCAGTAGATATTGAACAAATATTTGTTAAGGGAATGAATATATTTTTATTGAGTGAGCTAATGAATGAAGAACAAAAAAATGAAAGAAAGTCAGCAATGAAGGAACATGATTTGTGAATGGGACTTTATGAGTATAGCCAGAAGAAAAAGGTGCATTTAGGCACCTATTAGCTTACTATTAATTTAAGAGAAAGTTAGAGTTCTATGAAAAAGCAGGACACATGGCAGAGATGAAAGAACAGTAGAGATCATCTGCGGGAGTGTTTTCCAAACTCAACAAATTTCCCAAGCAGACAAAACTATTCCATTATTTACTTCTAAATAAGATGGCTTTTACCAAGAACAACAATACCTGAAAATATTCAGCTTTAAAATACTATGCTAGGATTCTTGGGCTATCGTTGACATTATTGTCTCTAACCCACACCCAATCTACCAAGTTCAACTACTTCTTATCAACTCCACCGATATCCCACCAGTCCAAGCCACTGTCATCTCCAGGGGAGCTGCCTTAAGCCTCCTACCTGGCGTTTGTGCTTCTTCATTTATAACCCTATAGCTTTGCTGACTCAGAGTGATGACACTCAGGACAGAAACCCAAGGCTCTGCCACACCTAGAAGGCCCTGTGTGATATGGAGCCTGGCTCCACCTCCGACCTCATTTCGGTCCATCCCTTCTCCCCCCCACCAGCGGCCATGCTGGTCTTCTTGCTGTTCAGCACACCAAGCAAACACATGCCCCAAGTTGTTTGCACACATGGTTCCCTTGGAGCATTAATCCTCCAGGTAGACACATGGTTCACACCCTTCCCTCATTCATCACCTCCTTCATGGTTTAGTCCAAATCATCACCTCCTCAGAGAAATCTCTCCTGACCATCAAATGTAAAATTACAGCCCGTCCTTTATGTCCTTCCATATTTTCTGTTTATTTATAGTCTTTCTCATTTCCTAACATTATATTATAGATATACCTATTTCTATACTTTTATTGCTGTTTCCTCAGTGGCCATAACAGTACCAGGTTCAGAGTCGGTGCTCAAAAAATATTTATGGACAGCAAGAGCATCAAATGTGATACATGGAGAAGCTGCAAGCTGGGATACATTTTAGTCACTACTCACAGGAAGAAACGGACTTAAAAAATGGATTTATAGCTTTTCAGAGACCAATATGTTCATAATTAGAAGTCCTTTTTCCACATTTTTAAGTTCACAATCACTTCCTACTCTAGGGGAAAACATTCAGAACCACTATAAAAATTGCTGGAGTTTTCAGTTCCGTGTGATGACTGAAGGTTCATGGGGTGACAGAGCTTACGTTTTCCTCAGTCCTCACTTAGTCGGCATAAAACTGACTCAGTCAACATAAGCAGTCAGAACAAGACAAAAAACTCAATTTCCAAATTAGATACCTTCTCTCTTCTCATCTGTATTAAAAAACAACCTTGTTTGTGACCTGCACTTTATCACTGTGGTTTTAGAAAAATGTGTATTTCCTAAAAGACACAAAAATATTCAGGAGGAAATCAGGCTCTTAAATCTCAAAAATCTGTTTATAGGATGCATTTTCTAATCCTATATAATTTATAGAATGTGTTCATCTAATCTCCTAGTGTATTATGATTCCTTCCATTTAAGGTAATAAAAAGGGAATTAAGTTGCATGTTTACCATACTAATTTGGGTCTCCTTTAAAAAGGGAGCCAGAGAAATAGAATACTATACATATCTAATGTGTGTTCCTTCCTCTCCAGTTGCTGTTTTCCTATAATGTTACTTTTGCAATAATAAAATAAATCTGTATATTCTTTCTCCCAAATCTGAATAAAAAGTTTTGTGTACATACTTAGAGAAACTTCTGTGATTGTAAAATGTCAAGATCTCATAAAACATGTTTCTAAAGCAGAGACAGGCATATCTGAATATGTTAGAACTCAGGCAGAATTTAAAATGTCCCTATTCCCCAGTCCTTATGCAACCTCCCTAATCAGTGGGTGCTCTGCTATTTTTCCACCACAAGGAGAATTTCAAGTGGGTTTCTCCCATTGGAAAAGAAGGCCAAAGACATCACTGAATAGATATATGTGTGTATGTGGGTGTCATATAGCTGGCTTGAGCCACACATACATGGACTTGAACTGATAAAAAGCTACATTGTAAATGATCTCCATGTTCATGTTATATGAAATTACTGATGATGCTTTTATGATTCCTCTTTAAAATAAATTGCAAAGTATTATCTGGATATTAAAACATTTTCCACTCCAGTTCTTTCTCTGCTTTTAACCATATACATTCTTAATATGCTGTCAAAACAGCAAGGTCTGTCATCATTCAATTTTTACAGTATCACTTCTAATAAACAGGAATGTAAACAACATAAAATCCATAAGGCAAACATCCACTCATTTGTCTTGACTAAAATCAGTCTTTGAAAGACAAAGTTTTGATTCTAAACTACAAAGTGTGGTGAATTTACAGGTAAGCTAGCACTGTCTATATGTAGAGTCTAGAGGGTTCTGGAATACCATTTGCAAAAAGTATTTTCCAATTATTTATAGGAGCTTCTTCATGCCCAGTCCAGTTGCAGGCACCTAACACAACATTACTGAATGAACAGACATGGCTTCTATCCTTAAGGATGTCGGGTTACCACTGCATGACTTCTCATTATAATAATGTGTAGGCACATAAAAACACGCACAGACCTCCATGCAGGTGCTGTTTTGATCTTTTTTTTCCAAAGAAAAGAAAAATTGGGCAGTTTCAAAGCCACTGCCTACTGCTTAGAAAAGTAGAGGTCATGAATGTTTCATTGATGTATCTCAGATGTTATACCTTATGAATGAAGGGTTTCTATGCAACTTGATTGTGAAAATTATCTGCCTATGGGAATTCAGAGAAAAAAGAAAACTATTTTAAGAGGGTGTTTCCTGCATGAAAAAAAGGTTATGATGATGCATTGTTAATTTCAAAACTGCAGTTTTTAAAAAAGTCATGACCACAACCACAGCAATGAAAATACCATAAGTAACTCACTCTTCCTACCATAAAACTGGCTGGAACAGTGCAGGCTTTTGGCTACATCTACACTGCTGATTAATTCTTTGAATGCAGGAACTGTACAATCATTTAATGAAATGAACACTGACACATATTGCCTCAACTTAGAGAAAAGAATAAAAGCAGATTTCATCGTGTTTTAATACATATACAAAACAGGGTTTGTGTGAATGACCACTTTCAAAGGCTTCAAATGCCTTTTATTCACTCCTTGATATGCATTCACAACTCCGTTGACATCAATGAGAACTACTCGAGCGTATTGAAAAAGAACAGGCCTTTATGTGTATACTTGTACACTGAAACAGTAAGTCTGTACACTCTCAAAGAAACCTATTTGATTGTCTTAGTGTTAAGCTGATTTAAAATCACTGGCCACACTGTGTGAGATAGGGAGAGAGAGATGATTAGCAGGGAGGAGAAGGATCCAGGCATTACACAGCCTAAGTTGCCTTGCCATAAATTGTCCTTATTTTCCTTAACCACCAAGGACAGGAACTGGTTTCTTAATTTCTCTTTCGTACTAAATGGGAATTACATTGTCACTATGTGGAGAGAGGAATGACACAGGACAGTTCCGGTGGTTCCCTCCTGGCTACCTGGCAATAAACTGCAGTGGGAGTTGGCTCACGGCCTCAAATTCCCACAGGGTCTCTGGGTGGCGGTGGCACAGTCCACCATGGCATCTATCTCCACTTGAAGATTATTCTCATGCTTACAAAGGCCTTCCTTTGTGGCCACCTGACAGAGGTTAAGTATAATAAGAGCAGGATGCACGCAGCCAGGCAAGGTGTTTGACAGAGTCTGGGACAGAGAACATCATTACCTACAATACTTCTGAGATAAATAAACCTTCAGACAAACATTATGTGAACAATTAGAAAGAATGTCTCTGGTCCCACATGCAGAACAAAGATGAAATACCATTCAGAGTTTCAGGTTTCCTACTTAATGACTCAAAATCAAAACAAGCAGTTAATCTGTGATTAAGCAGAGTTCAACCGAGCAGGATCTGAGGCTTGAGCAGCATGTCTGAGGACACCCAAGAGACAGTCCTCATCTAAAGGAGCTCAGTATGTTCATTCACGGCAGCGTGTCCTCTGGGACAGATTGACTGATGATCCTTTAGCTGCCATCTTAAGTCGCAGCATTTCACAGTAGAGTTTGGTAGCGGCGTACAAAGTTAGAGAGGCATTTTCTACTAGGACTAGTTACCACAATTCACAATTTGCAAAAAGTACAGAGGAAAAGTGTTGCCACATCAGAAGGCAGAGTGGACCTCTGATGGAAGCATCTGAAAGCTTGCCAGAATTTCATGATGCATTATTTTAATAGCTCCAACACTAAATCTTAAGATGTAAATGACCACATGACGGTTATGCACTTGGATTTTCTCCTTTGCTCACTGCATACCCAAAACATTAGCCTGCTGAATGCATTTGTAGGCTCAGTACTTCCAGACTGACGATTGCTGCTTTTGGCACCAAGTTCTTGGTGATAAATAGCGATCCCCAATTTTTCTCAGCCATCCGTAACTATTTCATTGTCTTGTTTAATTAAGAGACAGGAAAATTACTTTTAGGAAGGTATGAGTTAACAAATCATTATTTTTCTTTAACTTCTAACATCTCAATCATATTAGAACTTGCTGTAGTCTCCAGTTTCCCAAGACCAGAGCAAAGAAAACTGAAAGATCATCACGTCTGGGAACATTTGAACCATGAAAAAGATACTACATAGCAATGTGCATAAGAGTCCAAAGAGATTGGTAAATCTAAGGGGCTTCTGCCCACCTGCAGATGGGTAATGGCACTGCAGTGTATTTCATCTGGTGCCAACTTCACGTATTAGAATTAGAAAGATCATGGGCCTTGGAGAGTCACACACAGCAGGGAAGACCAGTGTCCCTCTGCTACCCACTGGTTAAGTGATCTTGGGGATATTAACCAAGGATGCAGTTTTCTCACTCATAAAGTATAGAGAGGAGTATTTCTCTCATGGAGCATTAAAAATTACAGCAGATAGGGATCCTGGCACCAGAATAAGCAAGGTCTTACTAGGCAGTCAACATTCAATAAATATCAGGTAGTACATGTTACCTGCTGTAGTTTACATTTTAGAAATGAGGAAACTGAAGGTGAGTGAAAGATTACTACTGATGAAACCAGAGCAAAATCCCAGCTCCCTTATGGAGGACCTGGGACTCCCTTATACAGTCCTTTCTGTAGTACGTAAAACTACCCCTTGTGTTAGCGTGTGTATGCACATGTATGTTTCATCCAGATGTCCTGGGGCTGGTACCACTTCTGCTTAGCCAAGACAGCTCATCCCCAGGGCCACTTCCTCCTTTCACTGAATTCACTGGGCTCCTTTTTCCTCCAAAGGAAACTTGAGATAATCTTTGCCATCAACAGGACACTGAATCCAGTTCCGAAAAATCTCTGCTTCCTTCTTACTCAGACATCTCCACAGTGGGAAACCCTCCCGCCAACGGTGTGATTACTCAGCACCACAATACTGACAACATTTTTAGAGCAAAAGGCAGATACCTTTACCTCTAATGATCAAGATAATTTTTTCATTCATGTTTATTGAGAGTGTCAGGTGCTCATGATATAGAAGTGAGTAATACATGCAAAGTCATCACTCAGATGAGCTTAAATTCCAAAGGGGCAAAGAAAGAAAAGCAAGCACACAAACAGTTCATCTGGGTGATCTTGGACGAGTCGTTTTGCTGTAGTAAACCTCATTTCCTCATTCTTAGAACTGAGGGAGTATTTTTTATAAAATCCATCACTAGCTAGGAAAATATAATATTAACCCATTATATCAAATTTTCACTACAAGTGCATCAAAGCACTAAATGTAAAAAGAAAAGTCATAAAACTTTAAAAGTAAGGAGAATATTTTATAACCTTGAGCTTAGGGACATCTTGTAAAGAGATTTTTTAGCCAATAAAGAAAATGTAGACATATTAATACCATAAAAAATTTACATATTATATATATATGGTCACAGAACCCATAAACAAAGTCAAAAAACAAATGAAAGATTAGAAGTAAATATTTGCAAAACATACAGTAAGTATTCTGAACATGCAAAAAAAATGCTCTAAAATGGATAAACTACCCATTATAAAAATGGACAACAGCTATGAATCACAACCAGTTTTGCATATCAGAAAATAAAAAAGAATCACAATCCGAGTAGTCATCAGAAAAATACATAAATTATGTAAACAAGAAAAGAAACTTTGTCAAATAATTCGACAAAATCTTTAAAGGCCAACTGCATTCGGTACTGATAAAGGCTTAGAAAAATATTTTCTCTCAGACACTGTTAGTAAGGTTACAAATTATGACAAATTTTTGGAAAAAGTAATCTGAAAATACTTACTAAACTTTAAAATCACATACCCTTTGACCCCAAAAATCCCACTCCGGGAAAGTATCCAACTGAAATAAAAGTGCAAGTGCTTACAGATCTATATAGAGAGATTTACAGTGGCATTATTTATTACTGGAAAAAAAAAAGAACTGGAGACAGTCCAGTCTTGAGGTCTAATGTCCCATCTATAAATGAAGAGCCCATTTATAAAGAAAGGTTTTGACCAATTATGTTATACCTATTTAATACAATTCTCTGAGCTCTTAAAAGAATTAAGGCAGATTGTATGCATTAACTTGCAAAAAGATTACCTCATTGGTGAAAAGAACAAGTTACCTAATAATATATATTAGTTGATCACAATATTGTTTTTATCTGTATGTATAAATGCCTTTTATATTTGTACAAGCAAAGAATATAATAATGAACGTTTTAGGATTTGTAAAAAATCAGTACCTAAGAAATTCCTTTAGAGAGGTAGTTTAAAAACAACAAAGTGAGAATGTATCTGTGTACATTAGGCACTCCTTTATTTTGGATTTTTGCTACAAGTGTGTAAGACTTTCAAAGTCAAACCATTAAATAAAACACACAGTGTGGTAGGGACCTGAGCAGAGATGTATGCAGACAGTTAACAGATCCCTGAGAGGGAGCAATCTGCTTTTGTGGAGCAGTCAGGGAATTTCCATGGACAGGGTAGCCTTTGGGCTGAATCTTGAGAACACTACAGCAATGTCACTTTCATTGGTCTATAATTTTGAGGAGATGGAATCCAGTTCTGATCCTCTCCTTAATGCCAGAGGTGCTCTTTGGTAGTCTGATTCTACTAAATCAGACTCCATTTGGGGCCTGTCACCTTGTGTTCGACAAAACCACCACAATACCATTATCATGTCTAAAAAAAAAACCTTCAGTAAAACCTTAATATCATCAAATAGTCAGTGTCCATATGTTTTGTACCTTTGAAAATTTCAGTTACCTGCCTCATGGAAAGAAAGAAGCCAAAATTCTGCTCAGTTTTTGTTAAGGAGCGCATTCATTGTAGCCAAGGACAGAGGGATTATTAATAGTAAGGAGTTAATACAAATGTACCACTTGCAGGACCACATCATAGAGAAGGAAACGAGAGTAGAAGAAACTATCCCAGGTCCTGCTCAGCTGGGCTTTGGAGGGGAGCCCAGAAAGATGGCATTTTAACCTTTATCGCCATTGATAATCACAACCAAGAGCTGATTACAACACAGAATGTGATAGTCACATATTTTTGTCCTAACATTCAATTTCAACTGGTTATTCTGTAATTACGGATAGATTATTGGAAGCTAAAGCTAATAAAGAAGTAATAAGATGCTCTTCCCATAGGAGTACAGTAATGACTCTGAATTATACAGTATTTCAGAAAATGGATACAAATATCTTATTGGCAATTTAAATACTTACAGTCCTCAGACTTCTATTTCATGATGGAGTAGCCATCATCTTTACAATGAGCATACCATACACTAACAGATTAACACAAATATATTACCTACTCAGATCCTTCCTTATACACTTGCTTTGAAGGTGAGAATGTTGAATCTATTACTCCCCTGCCCAAAACAGTATTTTAAGGGAGGTAAACCCATTCAATTAACCATGATTAACTATATGGCTCCATAATAATAAACTCTATCTATAAAATAATTGGAGGTACTAGATTAGATCATTTGCAAGGACTCTTTTGATTAAGGAGTTTTATTGAGATTTTGATTCTTTCTACTATACCTAATTCTTCACTTACCATTGTCTCTCTAAATATCAGATGTTCTATCAGGAAAGGTGTTAAGAGTATCATCTTAAAACATACTTAGAACTACAAAATAAAGGGGATCAGGTTGCCTTCTACATTGGAGTAGAAACCTATTACTTTGCACATTTGAATAACATTTTTCATAAAGAATCTTGTTTCTTATGACTTGTCAAATGATATGCCAAATAAATACTTATTGACATAAGCTTCAAGTAGGCAGGAGAAGAAAAAAATACATTTTAAAAGCCAACACTTTTAAATTGTCCACTGTATTTATATCTCAGAAAGCAAAATGATTTACTTGTGGCACACATAAGGCAGAAAACTTTTCTTCTGCAAACCAAGTTGATTGTTTTTGTTATATTTGCTTCTGTATCCTTTCACATGTAAAAGATATCTTAATAAGAAAAAATGTAACCCATCCTCCCAAATATGAGTCAGTGAATAAAACACAGACATGCTGACTTTGAATTATTCTTACAGAGCAAATATAATAGTATCTAGGCTCAAAGGAGATAAAGTTTTTACCCAATTACATGGGAGGAGAGGGAGAAAGCAGGGGAGTAGAAAAACCTTTGCAGAGAAAATTGTACTTGAATTTGATCTTGGCAAATGAATAATAAAAAAAACAAAGACAGGAAGTTATTCCAAGGAATATCAACTCCAAGGAAAGGAGTCAGCATAGGGAAGAGAAGATGAAAGAGAGAAAGGCTCAGACATCATGCTAGATATTTTCAACAGATACACTTGTTTAATGTTCACTGCAATCTGATTATTATTATCATAATTTTATAGATGTGGAAAGTGACGTTCAGAGAAGTTAATTAAGTTGCCTAAGGTTAAACACTCAATAAATAGCAGAGCCAGCCTTCCAATCCTAGAAAATGGCTTCAAAGTCACAATTGCATGGGAATAATCATTTATTCAAAAAGTCTTTATTAAGCACTCACTGAGCATAAACAACTATAGTTAAAACCAGTGATGCCAAGGAGTCCAAGATGTAATTCCTGTCTATGAGGAGCCTGTTGGGCTCTTGGGCTGGGTCAGGACATAGTAAGCTTCTGAGTTGATCTGCAATAATCTCACCAGCCTCTTACTTCCTGCTGTTTTCAGTGCTCCGCGGAGTACCCTCAATTCATCCTCACTGGGACCAGGTAAATGGCTGAATCCTATTCACCACTGAATCTGCTTTGAAACAAGGATGATCCTGTTGCAAGCAGGGGGAGTGCAGGGCTGTCTGGAAAAGTAGCTAGAGAAGCTTCCATCTTGAAGGAGCAGCCACTGTCCCTAGAGGTCTCAGCTCAAGTGTCCTGTTCTTTGGGTTTCCTTGGATAGATGCTTAGGAGCAGAAAGACCCCAGATGTTCCCCTTCCCTTTTCCAGGAGGGGCTAGGGGTGCCCAGGAAGAGCATGACTCCTCTTCTGTTGCAGGCCTGGTGAAGCTCTTGGAGGCAAGAGTTAAGTAATAGCTCCTCCTAGTTTTCTTCTCTTTGACATTATCTTTGTCCTAACAATCCATTCCTCCCCATTTCCTATTTTCATCCTTCTTGATGTGCTAACATGAAGTAAACTGTCCTTATTCTCAGGAACTCTAACCTAGGAGAGTCATCTTGTTTTCTAGCTCTGCAGAGCTTACTCGTCTCCTGCTCGGGAGGAGCATTCCCTGTGCATGCTGACATTAGTGCACACACACTCGAGCTACATCTTGAGCCATGTCCCTGGGCCAAAGAGAACGAGGCTCATCTACAGGCTTTGAGCACCCAACAGAAGAGATGTCCAGATCTCAGGGACTACTGATAAAATGTGGATACACTTCCAGTTTTAGATGAACACTAGCAGGGATAATTTCTGCAGAACACTCCCCTGCAGTGCAGTTGCCAACTGCATAGAAAACCTAATTGTCCCACGGTATCTTTAACTTGATTTTGGAAAATGAAATGCATCAGCCAGAGACTATAGGAAAAAGCAGCATAAACTGAATACTTAATACACATACACATGGATTTGTTATCCGTCATTTTGGTAAATACCTTGCTGTTCATGCCTTCATGTTCTACTTCTTAGGGAAATGAGAGAAATATTTTTTAAAATTCTATATAGATTTGTTTCCTCTGATTAATTTATTAATAGATATAGGAGGCACTTGATACATTCTGATTTCTAGAGTTGCTACTAACCTACGTAAAATCAAAATCACAATCCAATTAGCAACTGCCTAAAAATGCCTTGAAGATTATTAGCTTTAAATTCTGCAAAGCTGTGTTTATTTGGCTTTTGATTTTGAATATATCCCAACTGACAAATTAAGAACTATTAAACCCTGGTTTGGTTTGAGTCTCTCTGAAAAGGCTATCCTTATCAAAATAAAATGGGACCTAACAGCTCAAAGACATAAGGTTTGCTTTATCTCAGACAAACACAGCTAGAACACAAGAAATGAGGAAGAAGGAACATTAGCTGGAAAGGCTTAACATTTTCTTACCAGCGAGCACACTGGCTTTGGAAAACCTTTCAACTTAACAATGGTTTGCATTATCCTCAGTCATCCATTTTTCTCTAAATCCTCTTTCATAGGCATTTCCCAGAGTTCTGTCCACACAGCTTGACAGTTTTGTTATTTTGGTCTGATTTTTCTGCAATTTTCTTTCTCTGCTGTCTGGACAATTTTATCATTTGCCATATTTTTCAGACTGGTGGTTGTATTCTCCCTTCTGGACTGGGGGCTTTATTCTGGTTTGGATTTCTGGACATTTGGCAGGCTACAGCTATAAAATGCAAGAGATTTGGAAGCTCTGCACATGGTAAGTGTACTGTGTGCTTTCATTCACAATGGGCTTCTGTTGTTTTACAACAGGTGGGAAAACTGCCAACTCTTATTTCCTCTGCACCCACTTCTGACATATTTAAACAAGCCTGTAGTAGTGACTCACAGCAATGAAGGTTTGTGGGTTTTTTGGTTCTTTTTTTATTAAGGTACCATTGATATAAACTCTTATGAAGGTTTCACAAGAAAAACAATGTGGTTATAACATTCACCCTTATTATCAAGCCCCCCCCATACCAAATTGCACTCACTGTCCATCAGTGTAGTAAGATGCTAGAGTCCCTATTTGTCTTCTCTGAGCTACACGGTCTTCCCCACGACCCCACATACACCATGGGCATCAATAATGACACCCCACAATCCATAATCCCTCCCTACCCACCTGCCTTCCCCCAACCCTCCCTTTGGTAACCACTAGTCCCTTTTTGGAGTCTGTGAGTCTGCTGCTATTTTGTTCATTCAGTTTTGCTTCATTGTTACACTCCAAAAATGAAGGAAATCATTTGCTATTTGTCTATCTCTGCCTAACATTTCAATGAGCATAATGCCCTATAGCTCCATCCATGTTGTTGCAAATGGTAGGATTTGTTTCTTTCTTATGGATGAATAGTATTCCATTGTGTATATGTACCAGATATTTTTATCTATTCATCTACTGAGGGATACTTAGGCTCTTCCATTACCTTGGCTATTGCAAATAGTGCTGCAGTAAACATAGGGGTGCATATGTCTTGTTGAATCTAAGAAGTTGTTTTCTTTGGGTAAATTCCTAGGAATGCAATTCCTGGATCAAATGATATTTCTGTTTTTACTTTTTTGAGGAACCTCCATATTGCTTTCCACAATGGTTGAACTAGTTTACATTCCCACCAGCAGTGTAAAGAGGGCTCCCCTTTCTCTGCATCCTCGCCAGCATTTGTTGTTCCTAGTCTTCTAAATTGGCCATCCTAACTGGTGTGAGGTGATACTCATTGTGGTTTAAATTTGCATTTCCCTGATAATTAGTGATGTGGAGCATCTTTTCATGTGCCTGTTGGCCATCTAAATTTCTTCTTTAGAGAAGTGTCTGTTCATATCCTCCACCCATTTTTTAATAGGGTTATTTGCTTTTTGGGTATTGAGGCATGTGAGTTCTTCATATATTTTGGATGTTAACTCTTTGTTGGATATGTCATTTAAAAATATATTATCCCATATGGTAGGATGCCTTTTTGTTCTGCTGATGGTGTCCTTTGCTATACAGAAGCATTTTATCTTGACGTAGTTCCATTTGTTCATTTTTTATTTTGATTCCCTTGCCCAAGGAGATGTATTCAGGAAACAGTTGCTCATGTTTATATTCAAGAGATTTTTGCCTATGTTTTCTTCTAAAAGTTTTATGGTTTCATGACAAATTCAGGTCTTTGATCTATTTTGAGTTTCCTTTTTGTATGGGATTAGACAATAATCTAGGTTCATTCTCTTGCATGCAGCTGTCCAGTTTTGCCAACACCAGTTGTTGAAAAGGCTGTCATTTCCCCATTGTATATCCATGTGGCTCCTTTATCATATATTAATTGATGATATATGCTTGGGCTTATATCTGGGCTCTCTAGTCTGTTCCATTGGTCTATGGGTCTGTTCTTGTGCCAGTACCAAATTGTCTTGATTACTGTGGCTTTGTAGTAGAGCTTGAAGTTGGGGAGCATACCACCCCACGCTTTATTCTTCCTTCTCAGGATTGCTTATGCTATTTGAGGTCTTTTGTGGTTCCATATGAATTTTTGAATTATTTCCTCTAGTTCATTGAAGAATGCTGTTGGTATGTTGAGCGTAGGGATTGCATTGAATCTGTAGATTGCTTTATGCAGGATGGCCATTTTGACATATTAATTCTTCCTATTCATGAGCACAGGATGTGTTTTCATTTATTGGTATCATGGTTCATAGGTGATATACTTACTAATTTCATAAAATGTTGGCTAATAGTTCTCCAAAACAGCTACATAGGTCAATACTTCATTTTATATCATGAAGGTTCCTTTTTTTACCCATATCCTTACTATCATTTGTATAGGTTGATCTAATTTTTACCAACTTGGTATGTGTAAAACGATCTAATTTCTGGTTTGGGTTTTTCCAATAGCTGACAAGGCTGAGAATATCTTGGGAAATGTGCCTACTGCTTAGTGGCTGCCAAGATTCAGAGCCCACATGGGGGGAACAGCATAAGGCAGGACCTACTGGAGGTAAAGAAGGCTGAAGCTGGCTGGATCATGGCCTCGCTCTAGAGCAAATACATATTGTCCCTCAGGGAGGAGACAGTCCGTGGGAAGTTGGAAGTAGAATGGAGCTAATTGGAGTTCAAACCCTGTACAGAGCCCTTTTGTTTCCAGGAGACTGGGGCCTAGAACAGAAGCTGAGAATGAAGCCTTCATGCTTGACAAGCACAGGATTCATGATGAGGGCCATGGGATGTAAAGCCAGGGGCTTCCTCTTTCCCTGAAGGCTCTGGGGAAGTGACAGGGAAAAAGAGTTGCAAAAGAGACAATGGGTTGTTGAAATACATGAGCCTGTTCTCTACAGTGGGGAAATTTCAATAAATGTTGGGGCTGTTTGGAATCACAAGGTGTTTGCAAACCCACTATACACATACACCTCACACATAACTTATGTATGTACATAAGTTATATGGTACTGCGAAGACAGGACACTTAACCATGTTCTATGGGGCAGGCATGGGTCTAAGCCTGTTCCTCTCAGGTAATGCCTTATCCTCACCCTTGGGGAGATTTAGTAATGTGGTTACCCTAGGTACATATAGTAATTGTCTTTTGTTTAATCCATATCATTAGCTCTCAAGTTTTTATATGAAGTGCAAGATAAAAATCCAAGTTGATGGTAGAGTTTGTGCTGGGTAAAAGGGATCCCCACCCTACCCCCACCCACCCCCGCCGTCAGTGGTCTGCTCTGATGCACGTGTCACAATGCTGTGGAACCCTGTCTCACTGACATCATAATGGCCCTCCTGCTGTACTTAAGCACCGGCCAGGCCAGTGAGTGAGTGAGTGAGTGCGGAGAGAGTTGCTTGTTGTTCTTGAATATACCTACTAGATTCTTGGCTGTCATCACTTTAACCTCCAGCAGCAGAGTTCCAGGGAGGAAGGCACCTGATTTTGGTCGGTCACTCTGTGAAGTGCTGAGCCATGAAGCGTAAACGAAAAAGGAAACATCTTGAAACCACACGTGCCCCCAAAGCTGCCAGGATGTCAGGAGGTTTGTGTCAGTGATACTCTCTGGGCACTGGGGAGCTAGAAACCGTCTTCTAAAGAAAAAAGGAGTGAAGATTCCTACTTATGGGAGAGAAAGGGCAGGAAGGCGGGAGGGAGGAGGAGGTGTGGGTGCACCACTCGTTCTCAGGGACCAGATCATCTGAGGGCCGAGAGGAGGTTCCCGTGACCAGGTCCTTGTCTCTGTGGCTCAGGACCTGTGTTCCCCACATCATGCCGCTCTGGGTTCCTGTATCACAGACGTAGTGATTGATTAGTATAATATTTCTTATAGAATGTATTTCCCTTTATTTCCTTTTTTACAATGTTATAAATTTTCCAATAATACTTTTTTCCAGTTAATGAAGAAAGTGTGGCTCAAAGAGGTAAATGAAAAATTAGGAAAACAGTTTGACTACCTAAAATTGGAGGTGCAGGGATGAGAGAGTAAAGTCATACTGAAAATGAATTGATTTCTTAGATTGTCTCAGACACTGAGACCTTTCTTTCACTGTCTCAGTGTATAGAAAGGTAAATGTGAGGCTCCTTTATGAAATGTAAGAAAAAACCAGCGGGACACACACACACACTTGCACACACATGTACAGACAATACCATTTAACCACGATGGTTGAATTGATAAAGCGACTCTTTCTGGAAAAAGGGGAAACTGAAATAGTTGTAGTGACTGTGAGGTTTTAAAAAGTAAACAAGTCCTATGAGGAAGAGCAGGTGCTCAGTAGAGGGAGGGGACAGATCAGGACCAAAACCGAGGGTCCCAGTGATGGCTCATGAAGAGAACATGACATTTCCAACATTGTTTGGGATTTCAGCACACTCCAGTGGGGCCTAGGAGAGAGGCTAGGGAAGTGAGTCTGTCTTCAAGTCAGCTTCAATACAAACAGTGCATGTTCAGAGATATTTTTTAGTGTAAACTATGACACGTAAGACACATTCACACCAATTCACACCTACACACATATACAGCATAAGTAAGCCAAGGGAAGACACAGAGTAGCTTCTAACATAATGGCTTGCTTAATACATACCAGGTCCAATTATGTGCTTCTCAAAACTCGTTTTATCACTAACGGAGTAGATTCATTAGTTGTACTAGAAGAGGCCTTAATAACTAATACACGAAGGAATCTATTTCTTATGTAACAATTAGTGTATGTGAAGGAATAGGGCAAGTCTCCCTGCTGATAGAAACTTTTTTATAATTAACACTCACTTTCAAATAGACCCCAGGTTATCAACACCCCAGAAAAGGAAAGAACACGGCTGTGCAGAGGAGGATTTCATGCCTGTGCCTGGCTGCCACTCATTTCTCGCTGCAGAAAACTTAGTCACATGGTCAGAACTACATTAGCTCTGGAGGAAGCGTGCTCCCGACCCAGGGCCCAGCCCCCTCTGAAAGCAGTGAAATGAAATCCAGGAAAAGGGCAGGTTGGGAGAAAGGCTTTTCTTCCTTGCAGTCACTGGCAGCTCATGCTCCCCAGCCTGGCACACACACTCCACTGCCCCACCTCTGCTGGAGACAGTCTGAGTCACCGTGGTGTGTGCTGAGAGCGAGAAGGGGCCGAGGAGGAGCCAGGCAGGGAGACAGGGTAACGCGATGGCCCAGGCTCAGAACTGAGTCCCTTCCCTCAGCAGGGCCATAAGTGACCCCTTGCCCAAGAACTGCCTGCGGTATCTGTTTCCAATCCCCAGGCAGAAATGTATTATGTGGGTGTGTCTGCCTCCTTTGAAAGTGGTTTTCAAAAGATCTGAATAGGGAGGCTGAGAGTCTTGGAGAAATACAGAAATACATTCCCAGAAGAGGAGTCTGGGGCAAGTGTGTAAAGTCTTCATTAGTGCATCTCCAGCACCATGGCTGCTGCCCAGGAATTCCCTGCGAAAATGCTGTATCTCGACCCCTTTCTGTATTTATACTGACATCCCTATCTTTCCATTCATCAATACAGATACCAATCTAGACAGGCAGGCAGGCAGGCAGACAGGCAGAAGTCTTTTAAAACTTGTACCCCATGTCCTCTAATTATATAATTTCTCATGAGGAAAAAGGAGCTAATATCCAATTTTAGTCACTAGTTTTTGATATTCTGTATACATCTTTAGAAATATCACATACAAGATACCCAGTATCACTGACATCCACTACACACAATTTTCATAATTGCGGTTTCCTTATATTTTGGAGCAAGTGAAGTTTCAAATGCTTAATTTCATGCGAGGGGTTTCAGTGCCTAACGTGATTGTCCACTCAACATCTCTTTTTTGAATGGATACAGATCCCAGAAAATGCTCCATCTGTTTTTCTTGTATTCATTCCTCAGAATTCGAGAATTCTCAAGAGGATTCTTCTGAGTCTGAGGCACGTGCAGTGGTTCCAGACCGCAGTCAGACACCAGGAGAAGAGTCCTCTGTCTCGGAGTATTTCTCCTGCGTGTCGAGTCCAGGAAAGCTTCCTGCTGCTGCTGAGGACGGTAAGGGAGACACAAAGGCTGGACGGGATGAATAGCTGGTGTGGCTCGGCCCAATCCCTACTTACTTCACTTTCCCTTCAAAAACAGGAAAGGGCTTCAGGGCAGAGGAACTAAGACTGAAGCCTCTGCAGAGGGACAAATTGGGGGTGTGCTTTCAAGGACAGGGCAGTTCCCCATGTGAACACTGGGACACTGTGAGATAACAGTGTGGGAATTCAACTACCTCTTCCCTCAGATCAGCACAAACTCACTCACACACACATCCTATACTCCTTCATACCAGACAGAGCCCCATTATCCGTTCCTGTCACTTTTTCTCTCATGTGCACATGCCTTCATTCCAGATGCGTCCTTCCCATTCTCTTCAAGCGTTACACAGATACACACTTCCACCTTCCCTGCTCACGCAGTCATGCTCAGACTCTGCTGTCTACACACTAACCCATAAATGGTGTGCACCCTGTCACACAGGTAACTTGTTTTACCTCCCTCATTAGAGCTAGCTACATATCTCTGTTCCATTTATAAAGACACACTTTGTGAAATCCAGTCACTCATGATCTATAGATGGAAAAACCAATATTACCACACATTTAAAACTTTCAAGGGAAAACGGTATTATGCTATCCACATAAACAGAGGCTATCTGGGTTCACTGAAGATATTACATAGCAGACTCTTATTGTTTATTTAATGGATGGATAAATACACAAACACCAAGCACGGACCACATCTATCATTTTTATTTAATTTTTCCACAAAAGCAGCTCTACAGCATGAACACAGGACAGGGGCCCCAACCCAAGGCCAGAAAGCAATGGAAAAGCTTCCTGGCCCTGGTAAGAAGGGACCACTGAATGGGATGCAATAGACAGTGGGGATCTAGGCAGAGCCCAGAGATGAGCTGAGTGATTCTGCTCATCAGTCAGCACAAGGCTGCCCAGTACAGAAAGGAACTCAAAATGCTTCTCCATCTTCGTTAATATAATCCCCAGTGGAAGCAGTAAATTCCAAGGGAAAATACTTTGAAGGATTGGAGCGAGCCCAAGGAGACAAGGGGAGGGCAGAGAGTTATTTGAGGAAATGGTGGAAGAGGGCCTAAGGGGATGAGTTGTATCAGAGGAACATGGAAGAACATGTCAGTATGAGCTGGGCAAGGACACGTTATATTACCAGGAAGGTGTGACAGCACTAATAGCCTAAAGCAGGCCCAACACAGTAGGATCCTCAGGTCCTGACCTGGTTCGAGACCCCAGCACAGTAGTATCCTTTCATAGCCGATGTTCTCAAGTTCAACCCTACACAGACCCATCTGCACCCCTGATCATCATCATTCACTTCCTTGTCATCTTCCTCATGCATCTGAGTTCTCTACTCTGTTTTTGTCCCAACCATACAAAAGTGCTGCATTAGTTGTCCCCGTGTTTTAATGTTACGTGAACATGAGTATGCAATACATGCTTTGCGTCGTCTTCTTTTCACTCTCTGTACTTGTGTTTGTAATCAGCATCCATGCTATATGTGACTGTAGTTCCTTCATTCTTGGCACATAAATAGTGTCTTTATTGATTTCACTTTTATGAGCACTTGGGTTACTTTCAATCTGGGGCTACTCTAAAAGGTGATATTCTCAAAATTCTATTACATGTATTTTGCTATATGGACATATTTCTATTTGGTGAATGCCTCAGAGTTAGAGGGCTAGGCTTTAGTGTTCATATTCTACTCAACCCCTTAGAGCTCAATCTTTCAAGATTTTACTTTGTAATGCAATCATTCACATGCTGCTCTACATTTATTGTTGCATGCCCTGTCCTGTGCCCTCATTTACTTTAGACCGTCAAACAGTTCTACATTGAAAACTCATATATTCTTTCTCTTACAGCCATTGATTTTCATATCCTTCTGTGCTTTCACTGTTACCTCACATTTCACAAATACATTAATTACTCGTGTCAAAGAGAATACTCCCAATAATCCTGTTGCACAACTAAGCCACCTAACATGTGAAACACGCACACACATGCATAATCACAGGACACGCAGTCTGCACACATAGATACGTGCTGACCTAAAACACAGACACAAAACACACATACCATTCTCACACATACAGAACTATCCCATGTTCAAATGTGCAAACACCAGATCAGTCACACATTAAAGAATTTATACACACAAAGCACATGACATTCCTCACACCATTCTGCCACAATGTGTGCATGATACACACACCTGACACATTCATTAGAGATGAAGGTCATCTTAATTCACTGAGGAAAAGTGAGCTTGGTCAGCAAAACAAACACACTGACTAATAATAAATAGTTAAATTCTGCAAAGATAAAAATTCACCAATTGTTTCATCTGAGATTGTAGATCTAAGAGGGGGAATGCAAAGGGCACACCCACAAAAAAAATGGTGGAGGAAAGCCAATGGCACCAAAAATCTTAAGCAAGGTGAGTGAGTGAGTGTGAGGAGCCTGGACTACAGAGTCCAGAGAGAAACCCAGAAAGCTGACATAGGCCAATTCTCTGTCCAAGCCAGAGATAACTGTTTAGGACAAACTCAGGATTTCCCTGAGGGACAGTGGGGAGAGTACGTTAGGGAGAAGAGTGTAGGAGGGAACAGAATGGAACCAGCCGCCTCCATTACTTTCGCTCCATTTTCCAGGAGTCTCAAAGCTCCACGCATGGGGTGCACCGCCTGGGTACTCTTTGCAGTACCCAGCTGGGGGTCCTGAAGTAAATGACGGACCCTCTGAATCAGAACGCTATGCCTCTGGCTCCTCTCTTGACTCGGCCTCTTGTGCTCCTCAGTAGAGAGAAAAAGCTGCTGAAGTCTAGGCATACCAGGGCAGTGGGAGTCTGCACAGACCTGTAGAGATCGAGCTCAGTGTCTCTGCTCAGTCAGAGAGAAAGGTCTACTTTGGGCCCAGTCGCAGTCTCCTCCTCTCCAATTTGGGAGCCTAGGGCTCTGGTTCCATGCCATCAACACGAACTCATTTCAAATACTCCCTTAATTTAATCACATCTGCAGAGTCCCATTGGCCTCCTAAGGTTAACATTCATCGGTTCTGGGGAATAGGATATGGCATCTTTCAATGCTGGGGGACCTTACCCAGATTATGACAACTAAAACAAAATGTGTTTAACCCAATGACATATGTAGTCAGGTAAACAAGTATTAAAGTATTTTATCTAATCAGTACTCTGTGGCAGCACAGGTCCAAGACAGAGGGCAAGAATTTCCACACAGACAACATGTGTGTTTTATACCCTCCCTAGCCATTAAAACTTGGGCAAAATCAGAAACTGTTAAATACTTGTATTTTGGAGCTCTGGCCAGAAAAGAGACTGCAGTCTCCATGCATGTAGGACACAGAGTGAGCAATCAAAATGTATGTAATCGATGAAAGACTGGCTGTACCTCAACAGCGGGTTCACAGTGGGGGCGTGAGGGGGTGTATATCAGGGTCGTGGCTGACTGGAGATAGAAACTGCTACAAACCCCTGCCCAGACGTGAGAGAACACAGAAAGATAACAAGCTTTCTTTCTGCTCTCGGAGATATGCAGCGCATGTACATAAGGCACAACCTTGAGACTCAAGGGAAATCTCAACAAGGACAAGTGCCCAAAAGTGCAATGTATCAGATGGGGCTGTGTTTGAAAAAGTAGAAAAACTGGCAAAATGACAGAGAAATTGAGAAGGTGTAAAATTCAAGATAGGCGATGAGCATGATAAGTACGGATGAACTACCGAGTCCGAGCCCTGTGTGGGCAGGGGACATGGAGGAGGGTGGCACACTGAGTAGGCCGCTGACAGCTGTGCCATTTAAGGGTACGTAAACTCTAGAGAGCAGGGCAGGGGCCAGCGCTGGGAGGGGTAGTCTGGAGCCAACCGTGGAGGCCCTCCTGGAGTCCCCTACTCCAGCTCAGGACTCAGCAGTTCCCCCCAAGCCCTGGCCCTGCACAGCTCTGGCAACAGAGGCCCCCATCAGGTTCCCCAGAGCAGACACCTGCGAGAGGAGACCGGGGACAAGAGGTGGGCAGGAGGGCTCTCCTGTCCCTTCCGACTCTCCCCGGGGGCAGGAGATGGGCACTTTTGTTTGATGGTCCCCAGCTGACAGACGGAAGCACTGAACCCGTGTATACATACTCCAAGTATATTCATCCAGTAAGTAGAGTAATATCATCAAATAATACAGGCAACTTACTATGTACTAGGCGAGAACCTGAGCCTCTGATATACTGCAGTATACATCTTTAGAAATACCACACACAAGATGCCCAATGTCACTGACATCTACTACACACAATTTTCCTAATTGTTTCCTTATATTTTGGAGCAAGTGAAGTTTCAAATGCTTAATTTCATGGGGGTGGGGGGCGGGTTTCAATGCCTAACCTGGTAATCAACTTAACATGTCTTTTTTGAATGGATAGAAATCCCAGAAAATGCCACATCTGTTTTTTTGTATTCCATTCCTCAGAATTCCAGAAATCTCAAGAGGATTCTCCTCAGCCGGAGGCACGTGTGGTGGTCCCAGACCACAGTCAGACACCAGGAGAAGAGCCCTCTGTCTCGGAGTATTTCTCCTGCGTGTCGAGTCCAGGAAAGCTTCCTGCTGCTGCTGAGGACGGTAAGGGAGACACAAAGGCTGGACGGGATGAACAGCTGCGGTGGCTCGGCCCAATCCCTACTTACTTCACTTTCCCTTCAAAAACAGGAAAGGGCTTCAGGGCAGAGGAACTAAGACTGAAGCCTCTGCAGAGGGACAAATTGGGGGTGTGCTTTCAATGATAGGGCGGTACCCCATGTGAATACTGGGACAGCTGTGAGATGGTGGGCTGTGCTGATAACAGTGTGGGAATTCAATTACCTCTTCCCTCAGATCAACAGAAACTCACTCACACACACACTCTATATTCTTTCATACCAGATAGAGCCCCACTTCCTTTCACTTTTTCTCTCATACACACATCCCTTCATTCCAGATGCGTCCTTCCCATTCTCTACAAGCGTTACACAGATACACACTTCCACCTTCCCTCCTCACACAATCATTCTCAGACTCTGCTGTCTACACACTAACCTGTAAATAATGTACACCCTCTCACACAGGTAACTTGTTCCAGCTCCCCCATTAGAGCCAGCCTAAGCACTCAAACACTCACAGGCCCTGAAATGAATGCGTTGTCATATACAGGCTTTCTATTCTGCATACCACTTCACCCCCAAAACTTTCAGGCCAAAGCCTTCAGCCCCTCAGAGAGCTGCACTTCTGGGAAGCTCAAGCACACTTCCTCCAACAAACTCCATCTTTAACTGTTTCACAGTAAGAACACGTACCACCCCTGTCCACATGTATTGTCACACCACAAACACAGGTACACCGTCATTCACCACCCCCTTACCAATGTCAGAAGCACTCAACAGCTGTGTCCCAGAACACACACAGACTTTTACACCCTCAATCCCACATAATCACACCACACACATACCTCAGATAAAATGTATGTCACACGGCATTCTGTGATTTCACATATGTGTGTACTTCCAGGCCATGTGCCCACATAGGAATATTCTCTTGACCATCTCAACTCCTACAGACTTGACACACTTATTCTAGTTTTCTCATGTCTGAAATTTCCTTTCCCAGGAGGAGGAGGAGGAATCCCTCAGTGGCATCAGGATATTCGTCGTACTGAGCCTCATGAGGTGACTCAACCCCAGGTCTTGGAGGAACAGGAAGCTCCCTCCCTGTCTACCGAAGACTCCTTTCCACCATACCTGGGAAGGGCACGCGTCAAGAAGATATACTACAGGCGTGTCCAGATGAAAAGAGGTGTGGCCGTGTTATGGGATGAGGTGGAAGTCTATGAGCCCGCCTCAAAGAAGACCAAAAGACAATTTGCTATTTTTGAAGAGGCTGAAAAAAAGGGTGAAGAGGCCTCAGACATATGGAGTGGCTTGTCTACACAGGAACTCCTGACTGTCAGCGATGACAGTGAAGACCCACAGGAGAGGGAGCAGGCTGGCAGTGCGGTGCAGCCTCCAGCCCAGGAGGAGACAGAGCAGGCTGGCAGTGCGGTGGAGCCTCCAGCCCAGGAGGAGACGGAGCAGGCTGGCACTGCAGTGGAGCCTCCAGCCCAGGAGGAGAGCCCCAGGGCCGAGACGCCTGAGTGGCTGGTGGCCCTGGACAGCGGCTTCAGGTGCCTGGGCTGCTGCCGCATTTTCCCCAGCTTGGAGGTCCTGCAGGACCACGTGGACAATGCGGTCCGTGAGGGCTTCAGCTGCCATGTTTTCCAGCATGCCTTGGCTTGGCTGAATAAGAATAAGAAAGAAGAGGACAAGGAGGAGGAGAAGGAGGAGGAGGAGGAGGACCAACGCAAGACCATTTATACACCAAAGAACACTTTGGCAGGAAGATATCCTCCTGCGAGTATGTAGATTTTTTCAGGCCCTAGGAAAGTGGAAGTGAAGTATTCCAGACTCTACTGAGGGCCTTTATCTCTTAGCAGCCATGATACCCACTTTGTTTAAATGTATCCACCACCTTCCCTACCACCACACAGGAACAGGAGCGGAGCGCCCCTTTTAATAGTTTCCACTGCTCTCCTGAAGACGAGGGACAAAAGGCAGATCACACCATGCAGAAGACCAAGGCGTCCTCATGCAAACCAAAGAACAAGGAACACCAGTCTAGCATCTCTACCAGTACGGCTGAGAACAGGAAACTGGCTGGAAGTGGAAACTATTAAAAGGGGCCAGCTGCAGAAGAGGTGAGGGTCCCAGGGGTAAGAGCACATCTCAAGGATACTTGGGATTCAGTATCAAAGGCCAAGGGAGTCACAAGGCTCAGGACAAGGCAGAGCTAGGCCTTCTGTCCTTGAGAGTCGGTTGTACCCTTTTCCTGGGTGTGAGTGGGATCTCAAACTCCATTATGTGATTCCGATACCTGAGAGGAGACTGCGTAGCAGTTGCAACCACTTGAGAGAAACAAACCATGCAATCCTTTCTTTCCCCCTAGGAAAAATATCCCTAGGTATATACCAAGATGTAGTAGTTCTGGCCACTTCCTTAAAGTCTCAAGTGTAACTGGGGAAGGAGGGAGAAAAAGGCGATGCTTTTGCCGTGGACCATTTCTCAGTTTAACATGTTGCTTCCTGTAGGGACACCCGTGTGCTCTTATGATGGTTCACAGCCCTCACATTTTCTTCTTACTATTACAGCACCAAGTGTCTTGTTCTCTCAGCAGCCAGTGGAGGAGTTAAACATAGACAAGCTGAAGAGACATTGTAAAGCCAATAAAGAGAGTGTGTCTTTTTAGTTAGCGGGACAAACGAAGGGCTGCTTCTCCACGTTCCAAAAGTCACAGTTAGAATGGAACCTGGAAAGGGTCCTCAGCTTTCTAAATCATTCAGGAAATCCTGAGAGTGGCTGAACACTTGTCACTGAAATAAGAGCTGCCTTTCTCATTGAATGGATCCCCTTCTCTGTTTTGGTTCCTTCAGAGCAATGTAGACCTACTGGCCTGAAGATTTCAAATGAAGGCGTCCGACACAGACCTGCAATCTGACAAGAGCGCTGCACTTCTCGTGAGCACCAGAGCAACAGGCAGCGCTGGCCTGGCCTGGCCCGAGCCTCTGGAGCTGTTTCCTGTTGTCCCGGGAACATGTAGTGGCCGGCTCTGGAGAAGATAGCCACACACAGCCAGGCGGAGCCCACAGAATGCTGGGAGTGCTACACATGCAGGAGACCTGTGGAAAGAAGTTCCTGCTCCTGTTCGTCCCTGTCAGGGAGGCAGGGGCCACTGCTGAGTTCTACTTCTGTGTTCTCAAGTCTCTTCATACATATCTGTGTTGGGCCAACCTGTGCTAATTTCTTATCTTTTGTCTGCAACTCAAATTAAGGTCCATGAGCCACTACTACTGGACTTATTTTCAACTCCTCTCTTTTGAAGGACTTGGCTGTTTCAGCTGTCACTTTAACTAAGCATCCCTACTAACCCTTCAATAAATCTTTGTTTCATCTCAATTAGCCTGAGTCATTTACTGTTGTTTGTAATCTAACATATCTTAATGGATATGCAAATTAGCTTTAGCATAACTTCTTCCTTTTTGATCACTGAAATGGTATAGCCTAGGAAGGAGTAGCACACAATATTCCTCTGAGTTTATACTGAAGCAATAAGGGACATATACTTATACTCAGTATGTATACTATGTTCTTGATTAATTAGGAAGCTGTGTTGAGAAGGTTTACATATGTATACAAATAATTAGACTTCAGTAGAGAAGACCCAGGCTTAAATTCTTTACCAACTCTTAGCAGCTTTGCACACATTGGGTCAGTGCCCTCATCTTCAAAGAGGAGAGCGTGTTACCTAAAATAACAGGGATTGTGAAGGTAACAGACACTGTCTGGCATAAATGAAGGCTCAAAATAATTTCTCATTCATTTTTGAGATTTGTTTTCCTTACCTCCGATAATGAGCAGTTTGATTATGTGTCTGGGTAAGGTTTTTAACTTTTTTAGTTTCTATTATTAAGATTTGCTGAGCTTTAAAAAAAAAGCAAACTTTTAAATGTTGATATAAACTCACAAGAGGTTGCAAAAGCAGTCCACTGGTCCCACGTACCCATCATGCAGCCGCCCCCAACATGATCACAGTACATTATCCAAACAAGGAAATTGATTGGAACAATACCATAAGCCAGACTACAGACCTTCCTCACATTGCACTACGTTAGCAGGTGTCATTCTTATGTTTTCAAGTATAATTCTATGGCATTTTCTCCTTTGTGTAGATTTATATGCCCATCACTGCAATCAAGGTACAGAGATGTTCTGTTTCCTCAAAGCAAACCCCTTGTGTGGCTCTTGCTAGTCAGTCCCATCTATCCTTCCTTTCCCTAACTCCTGGTGACCACTCTCCATCTCTCTCTACTTTCTTTTCATGTCAAGAACTTAATATAAATGGAATAATTTAGTATGTAAACTTTTGAGTTTACATTTTTTATTTCAAACATAATTCCCTTAAAACCCAGCCAAGTCATTGCATATATTAATAGTCTATTACTTTTATTGCTGAGTATTCCATTTCGTGATGTAGAACAGTTCAGGGTATCACATATTCACAAGGACATTATGCTGTTTCACATTACTGGTGATTATAGGTTAAGTTTCTATGACATTAGTGTCAAGGTTTTTGAGATAAATTGTTTTCATCTTTCTCATATAAATGCCTAAGAGTTTGGTCATATGATAAGAGTATACCTTCTTTAAAAACTGCTCACCAGTTTCCATAGAGGCCTTACCATTTTTGTATTCCCACTGATCTATGAGTAATTCTGTTTCCCTGCATCCTCACCAGTATTTGATAGTGTTAAGTATTTTTAAGCCACTTTAACAGACACACAGTAGTATCTTGTGCTTTTAACTTTCATTTCCCTAATGATAAGGGTTGCTAAACATCTTTTCCTGTACTTATCATTTGCATATTTCTTTTGTGAGTTGTCTGTGTAAGCTTTTTGCCCATCTTTTAGTTGGGTTATTATTGAGAAAGTCCTTTATATATTCTGGATATTATATATATGTATTGAGTTCCACAACTTGGGGTGAGGGGAGGAAATTTATGCATCTCATACTGTTTTACATGTTCTAAAAAATATATACGACTTTTGCAACTTAAAAATAACATTAGTTAAAGGTAATAAACATTTTATTTTTTAAAAGATTACATAGGCGGAGCCAAGATGGCGGCGTGAGTAGAGCAGCGGAAATCTCCTCCCAAAACCACATTTATCTATGAAAATAAAACAAAGACAACTCTTCCTAGAATAAAGACCAGAGGACACAGGACAATATCCAGACCACATCCACACCTGCGACAACCCAGCGCCTCGGGAAGGCGGTAAGATACAAGCCCCGGCCCCACGGGACCCGAGCGCCCCTCCCCCCAGCTCCCGGCGGGAGAACAGCAGGCAGAGCGGGAGGGAGACGGAGCCCAGGGCTACCGAACACCCAGCCCCAGCCATCCGGACCAGAGCAAAGAAACAGTGCGTGCGTGGGGCACTGGATACTAGGGAAACAGGGCAGCAAGAACAGTGAGCGGGTGCCTGAGGCCGGCGCCTGAGGACATAAGAAAAGCGAGCGACCGTTTTTGTTGTTGTTGTTGTTGTTTTGTTTTGGTGAGCACTTTTTGGAAGTCTTAAAGGGATAGGGACCACAATACTAGGGAAACAGGGCAGCAAGACTGGTGAACAGATGCCTGAGGATGGTGCCGGAGAATAAAGAAAAACGAGTGGCCACCTTTTTTTTTTTTTTTAATTAAAAATTTTTTTGTTGTTGTTGTTCTTTTTTTTTTTCTGTGTGGTCGTTATTTTGTATTGCCGGGTGATTATTGGAAGTCTTAAAGGGGCAGGACGGGACACTTAATCCAGAGGTAAGGAATCCGGGGATCTCTGGGCACCCTAATCCCCTGGGCTGCAGGGAGCACGGAGGCCCCTCACGGAGATAGACAGTCTCCCAGCCATTCCCCCTCCAACGAGGCTCCACCATGTTGGAGCAGCGGCCCGAGCCAGGCCACACCCACAGCAAAAGCAGAGACAAACTCCATAGCAGCCGAGCAGGAAGCAGAAGCCCTATCTGCGTGCAGCTGCCCAGCACAAGCCACTAGAGGTCGCTGTTCTCCCAGGAGAGGAGGGCCACAAACCAACAAGAAGGGAAGTTCTTCCAGCCGTCACTCGTCCCAGCTCTGCAGACTATTCCTATCACCATGAAAAGGCAAAATTACAGGCAAACCAAGATAAGATAACAGAGACTCCAGAGAAGGAGACAGACCTAACCAGTCTTTCTGACAAAGAATTCAAAATAAAAATCATAAACATGCTGACAGAGATGCAGAGAAATACGCAAGAGAAATGGGATGAAGTCCGGAGGGAGATCACAGATGCCAGAAAGGAGATCGCAGAAATGAAACAAACTCTGGAAGGGTTTATAAGCAGAATGGATAGGATGCAAGAGGCCATTGATGGAATTGAAACCAGAGAACAGGAACGCATAGAAGCTGACATAGAGAGAGATAAAAGGACCTCCAGGAATGAAACAATATTAAGAGAACTGTGTGACTAATCCAAAAGGAAAAATATCCGTATTATAGGGGTACCAAAAGAAGAAGAGAGAGGAAAAGGGATGGAAAGTATCTTAGAAGAAATAATTGCTGAAAACTTCACCAAACTGGGGGAGGAAATAATCGAACAGACCACGGAAATACACAGAACCCCCAACAGAAAGGATGCAAGGAGGACAACAGTAAGACGCATAATAATTAAAATGGCAAAGATCAAGGACAAGGAAAGAGGTTCAAAGGCAGCTAGAGAGAAAAAGGTCACCTATAAAGGAAAACCCATCAGGCTAACATCAGACTTCTCTACAGAAACCCTACAGGCCAGAAGAGAATGGCATGATATATTTAATGCAATGAAACAGAAGGGTCTTGAACAAAGGATACTGTATCCAGCATGACTATCATTCAAATATGAGAGTGGGATTAAACAATTCCCAGACAAGTAAAAGCTGTGGGAATTTGCTTCCCACAAACCACCTCTACAGGACATCTTACAGGGACTGCTCTAGATGGGAGCACTCCTAGAAAGAGCACAGCACAAAACACCCAACATATGAAGAATTGAGGAGGAGGAACAAGAAGGGAGAGAAGAAAAGACTCTCCAGACAGTGTAAATAACAGCTCAATAAGCCAGCTAAGTTAGGCAGTAAGATACTAAAGAGGCTAACCTTGAACCTTTGGTAACCACGAATTTAAAGCCCACAATGGCAATAAGTACATATCTTTCAATAGTCACCCTAAATGTAAATGGACTGAATGCACCAATGAAAAGGCAGAGAGTAATAGACTGGATCAAAAAGCAAGACCCATCCATATGCTGCTTACAAGAAACTCACCTCAAACACAAAGACATGTACAGACTAAAAGTCAAAGGATGGAAAAACATATTTCAGGCAAACAACAGCGAGAAGAAAGCAGGGGTTGCAGTACTAATATCAGAAAAAATAGACTTCAAAACAAAGAAAGTAACAAGAGATAAAGAAAGACACTACATAATGATAAAGGGCTCAGTCAAACAAGAGGATATATCCATTCTAAATATATATGCACCCAACACAGGAGCACCAGCATATGTGAAACAAATACTAACAGAACTAAAGGGGGAAATAGACTGCAATGCATTCATTCTAGGAGACTTCAACACACCACTCACCCCAAAGGATAGATCCACTGGGCAGAAAATAAATAAGGACACAGAAGCACGGAACAACACAGTAGAGCAGATGGACCTAATAGACATCTATAGAACTCTACATCCAAAAGAAACAGGATATACATTCCTCTCAAGTGTACATGGAACATTCTCCAGAATAGACCACATACTAGCTCACAAAAAGAACCTCAGCAAAATCCAAAATACTGAAAGTCTACCAACCAACTTTTCAGACCACAAAGGTATAAAACTAGAAATAAATTCTACAAAGAAAACAAAAAGGCTCACAAACACATGGAGGCTATACAACATGCTCCTAAATAATCAATGGATCAACAGACAAATTAACATAGAGATCAAGGAATATATAGAAACAAATGACAACAATAACACAAAGCCCCAACTTCTGTGGGACGCAGCGAAAGCAGTCTTAAGAGGAAAGTATATAGCAATCCAGGCACACTTGAAGAAGCAAGAACAATCCCAAATGAATAGTCTAACATCACAACTATCAAAACTGGAAAAAGAAGAACAAATGAGGCCTAAAGTCAGCAGAAAGAGGGACATAATAAAGATCAGAGAATAAACAAAATTGAGAAGAATAAAAAAATAGCAAAAATCAATGAAACCAAGAGCTGGTTCTTTGAGAAAATAAACAAAATAGATAAGCCTCTATCCAAACTTATTAAGAGAAAAAGAGAATCAACACAAATCAACAGAATCACAAATGAGAACGGAAAAATCACGACAGACTCCACAGAAATACAAAGAATTATTAAAGACTACTATGAAAACCTATATGCCAACAAGCTGGAAAACCTAGAAGAAATGGACAACTTCCTAGAAAAATACAGCCTTCCAAGACTGACCAATTAAGAAACAGAAAAGTTAAACATACCAATTACGAGCAAAGAAATTGAAACGGTAATCAAAAAACTACCAAAGAACAAAACACCCGGGACGGTCGGATTTACCTCGGAATTTTATCAGACACACAGAGAAGACATAATACCCATTCTCCTTAAAGTTTTCCAAAAAATAGGAGAGGAGGGAATACTCCCAAACTCATTCTATGAAGCCAACATCACCCTAATACCAAAACCAGGCAAAGACCTCGCCAAAAAAGAAAATTACAGACCAATATCACTGATGAATGTACATGCAAAAATACTCAATAAAATATTAGTAAACCGAATACAAAAGTATATCAAAAGGATCATAGACCATGACCAAGTGGGATTCATCCCAGGGATGCAAGGATGGTACAACAATCGAAAATCCATCAACATCGTCCACCACATCAACAAAAAGAAAGACAAAAACCACATGATCATCTCCATAGATGCTGAAAAAGCATTTGACAAAGTTCAACACCCATTCATGATAAAAGCTCTCTGCAAAATGGGAATAGAGGGCAATTACCTCAACATAAAAAAGGCCCTATATCATAAACCAACAGGCAATATTATACTGAACAGCAAAAAGCTGAAAGCTTTTCCTCTGAGATCGGGAACTAGACAGGGATGCCCACTCTCCCCACTGCTATTTGACATAGTACTGGAGGTCCTAGCAACAGCAATCAGACAAAACAAAGAAATACAAGGAATCCAGATTGGTAAAGAAGTTAAACTGTCACTATTTGCAGATGACATGATATCGTACATAAAAACCCCTAAAGACTCCACCCCAAAACTACTAGAACTGATATCGGAGTACAGCAAAGTTGCAGGATACAAAATTAACACACAGAAATCTGTAGCTTTCCTATACACTAACAATGAACCAACAGAAAGAGAAATCAGGAAAACAATTCCATTCACAATTGCATCAAAAAGAATAAAATACCTAGGAATAAATCTAACCAAAGAAGTGAATGACCTATACTCTGAAAACTACAAGTCACTCTTAAGAGAAATTAAAGGAGACACTAACAGATGGAAACTCATCCCATCCTCGTGGCTAGGAAGAATTAATATCGTCACAATAGCCATCCTGCCCAAAGCAATATACAGATTTGATGCAATCCCTATCAAATTACCAGCAACATTCTTCAATGAACTGGAACAAATAATTCAAAAATTCATATGGAAACACCAAAGACCCCGAATAGCCAAAGCAATCCTGAGAAAGAAGAATAAAGTAGGGGGGATCTCACTCCCCAATTTCAAGCTCTACTATAAAGCCATAGTAATCAAGACAATTTGGTACTGGCACAAGAACAGAGCCACAGACCAGTGGAATAGACTAGAGACTCCAGACATTAACCCAAACATATATGGTCAATTAATATTTGACAAAGGAGCCATGGACATACAATGGCGAAATGACAGTCTCTTCAACAGATGGTGCTGGCAAAACTGGACAGCTACATGTAGGAGAATGAAACTGGACCATTGTCTAACCCCATATACAAAAGTAAACTCAAAATGGATCAAAGACCTGAATGTAAGCCATTAAATCATTAAACTCGTGGAAGAAAACATAGGCAAAAACCTCATAGACATAAACATGAGCGACCTCTTCTTGAACATATCTCCCCAGGCAAGGAAAACAACAGCAAAAATGAACAAGTGTGACTATATTAAGCTGAAAAGCTTCTGTACAGCAAAAGACACCATCAATAGAACAAAAAGGATCCCTACAGTATGGGAAAATATATTTCTAAATGACAGATCCGATAAAGGCTTGATGTCCAAAATATATAAAGAGCTCACACGCCTCAACAAACAAAAATCAAATAATCCAATTAAAAAATGGTCAGAGGAACTGAACAGTTCTCCAAAAAAGAAATACAGATGGCCAACAGACACATGAAAAGATGCTCCACATCACAAATTATCAGAAAAATGCAAATTAAAACTACAATGAGGGGAGCAGCAGAGGTGAGGCTTAGAACCTCCCCCCTCATGTTCTGAGAGAAATCTTCTGCATACGTGGATGTTTATTGCCCTTGTCTAGCTTGGATTAACACATAGTCTACAGGCACACACCTGATCATCTACATTTGCTCTCTTACAACACTAAACTCTGTTTTCTACCATTATCTCGTATCTACCTACCACTTCAGCATTTTACTAAAAATAATAATAATAGAGAAATGTGGTATCCACATATAAATCAAGTTTAAAAATCAAATGAATATTCATATTTGAACTGACTGTGTATAATTCATAATGCATGAACAAAACCGAAAGCTTCTGTGATGACTGCCCTTGCACTGTTCACCATGTAACTTATTCACTATGTAAGAATTTGTACTCCATGTGAGAATTTGTTCGTTATGCATCAGAAGATTGGAGACTGACGAAAATTAGGCTTGGGGTGGATTAATGATTGTGCATTGAGTATTGACCCCCCTATACAGAAATTTATTGTTGTTAACAACTATTTGATCAATAAATATGAGATGCCCTCACAAAAAAAAAAAAATATATATATATATATATATATATATATATATATATATATATATATATATATATATATCACACTTCCAATTGTAAAATAAATAAGTAACCAGGATGTAATGTATAGCATAAGGAATATAGTCAAAATATTGTAACAACTTGGTATGGTGATAGCTGGTACCTAGAATTATCATGTATATAAATGTTGAATCACTGTGTTGTACACCTGAAACTAATGTAATGTAATACTGTTGTCAACTACCCTTCAATAAAAAAAATAAATAAATAAATAAATAAATAAAACTACAATGAGGTATCACCTCATACCAGTAAGGATGGCTGCCATCCAAAAGACAAACAACAACAAATGTTTGAAAGGCTGTGGAGAAAGGGGAACCCTCCTACACTGCTGGTGGGAATGTAAAATAGTTCAACCATTGTGGAAAGCAGTATGGAGGTTCATCAAAATGCTCAAAACAGACTTACCATTTGACCCAGGAATTCCACTCCTAGGAATTTACCCTAAGAACGCAGCAGTCAAGTTTGAGAAAGACCAATGCACCCCTATGTTTATGGGAGCACTATTTACAATAGCCAAGAATTGGAAACAACCTAAATGTCCATCAGTAGATGAATGGATAAAGAAGATGTGGTACATATACACAATGGAATACTACTCAGCCATAAGAAAAGGGCAAATCCTACCATTTGCAGCAACATGGATGGAGCTGGAGGGTTTATGCTCAGTGAAATAAGCCAAGTGGAGAAAGAGAAATACCAAATGATTTCACTCATCTGTGGAGTATAAGAACAAAGGAAAAACTGAAGGAACAAAACAGCAGCGGAATCACAGAACCCAAGAATGGACTAACAGGTACCAAAGGGAAAGGGACTGGGGAGGATGGGTGGGTATGGAGGGATAAGGGGGGGGGAGGAAGGGGGGTATTAAGATCAGCATGCATAGGGGGGGTGGGAGAAAAGGGAGGGCTCTACAACACAGAGAAGACAAGTAGTGATTCTACAACATTTAGCTATGCTGATGGACAGTGACTGTAAAGGGGTTTATATCGGGGACCTGGTATAGGGGAGAGCCTAGTAAACATAATATTCTTCATGTAAGTGTAGATTAAAGATAACAAAAAAAAAAGAAAGAAAGAAAGAAAAGGGGGATTACTCCATGATAGGATAAAACTAACTGTAAATCAACGATTAATGCATGCTTTAAATATCCTTAACTTTGATCACTTAAAGGGTGTCAGATGATCGGCTATGGAGGTACACTTTTCTGATAATATTCCTTTCTCTTAAAAAAAAAAAGCAGTTCCTGTGTGGTGACCTCCAATGAGTTCCACACAATGGTATAAAGGGCAGATCAAAGTGTGGGCAAAGGGTCTGTTTGTGTTTATACAGAGGATCAAAGCCTAATTTGGCTACCCAGAAAATGAACTAAGATACAATATGAAGAAGAACTTCGAACATCAGCACTCTCGGGAAGACTCATGCCAGAAGATGATCATCAAAAAACCTTAACAAAGATCCAGGCGATGCTGCAGTTGTAGCTGCATTCATCCCACCAGTTCCTGGACTTGCCATTGGAATGAAGAAGGAGATATCTAAGCTGGCCTGTGCATACAGTAAAACAACAAATTTTACTGGATCTACACTGTTGGAACTCAACCAAGAATTAGGAGAAGTGCAAGTTGTAGCACTCCAAAATCTTACAACTACAGACTATCTACTGTTAAAAGAACATATGGGATGTGAACAGTTCCCAGGAATGGGTTGTTTTAATTTGTCTGATTTCTCTCAGACTGTTCAAGTACAGTTGGACAATATCCATCATATCATAGACAAATTTCCACAAATGCCTAGGGTGACTAACTGGTTTTCTTGGCCTCACTGGAGATGGCTGGTAATTACAGATCTGCTTTGGTTATGTAACTATATTCCTATTATGTTAATGTGTGTGCGCAATTTTAGTAGTAGCTTAAAACCTATACATGTTGAAGTTACTCTACAAGAAGATATGTCAAAGAAATAATCAATCTTCCCATGTTTTCTTCCGCCTGCTACTTCTATAGCTTTTCTTCTTCCTTCCTAATTACACCCCTTAAATAGAATTCGTGCCTCATATCAAATTCACCGAGTATCATAATTCCTCCAAGTGCTAAAGATACCTCAAGACAAATGCTGGGCGTAGAAGCCACAGGGCATAAATCTGCAAAGAAGTAAAAAGCTAACCTTTTCAAACAATATGGCTTCTCTCTCACTTACCAACTTTACATCTCCCTGTATGGCCCCGGAAGATGACTGGTTAGCCAGAGACGGGTAAGATTCCTCAAGGGAGGAACGACCTAAGACAGGCACAGTTGCAGGGGGGCCATCAGGTGAGAAATTGGGGATCAGCAGAGGTGAGGCTTAGAACCTCTCCACCCGTTTTGAGATAAATCTTCTGCATCCGTGGATGTTTTATTGCCCTTGTCTAGCTTGGATTAACACATAGTCTACAGGCACACACCTGATCATCTACATTTGCTCTCTTTCAACACTAAACTAAGTTTTCTACCTTTATTTTACATCTACCTACCACTTCAGCATTTTATTAAAAAAATAATAATAATAATAATAAAGGGAGAAATGTGGGATCCACATATAAATCAAGTATAAAAATCAAACAAATATTCATATTTGACCTGATTGTTTATAGTTCATAATGCATGATCAAAACCCAAAGTTTCTGTGATGACTGCCCTTGCACTGTTCACCGTGTAAGAACTTATTCACTATGTAAGAATTTGTTCACCATGTAAGAACTTGTTCATTATACTTTAGAAGATTGGAGACTGTTGAGAATTAGGCTTGGGATTGATTAATGATTGTGCATTGAGTCCCCTATACAGATTTTTATTGTTGTTAACAACCATTTGATCAATAAATATAAGATATGCCCTCTCAAAAAAAAACCTGCTCGCAGAGCAAATTTCTTTTGATTCCTTAAAACTTCAAAATCCTAAAAAAAAAAAAAGATTATAGCAAAATTATGTATGCTAGATCAAATTTATTGCTTGACGATTACTGCATACAACACTTAACAAGGTAGACTGTACTAAAAGCTCCAATTTATAAGGGAGTTAAGAAAGAGTATGACAGTTTAACCATCCTAAGTCACACAGTTTGTATGTGGTTTCAGTAGTAGCCTTTCTCAGTTTATTTGCATAACTGAGATACAGGAAATTTTCTTAGAAGTAGAATAGCTGTGTCCAAAGTTTACAGAGTTATTGGCAAATTGCCCTCTACAATTATTATTTCCTTTTATACACCCACCACCAAGGACTGCTTGCCCATTTTCTTACCAACATGGATTATCAGTCTTTAATTTACTAAACTCAAAGGTGAAAAAAATACTTTATTCCTCAAAGTTTCATTGCATTTATCTTAGGTTGAATATTCTTTCAGATGTGTGTTGTCCATTTAGAATTTATTGCTAAAGACCAATTTCAAGGGAAGAAACACAAAATATCAAAGACACAAATTTTTTCCCTCCAATCCTGGAAGGATGTCTTCATCCATGAGATTGTATCTTTGATGACTGAACAGGGTAAAATATCATGATTGACCCTATTAACTGTACTGCTGAAACTTACATCTAAATATTTCAGTGATTATTATTGACTGGGAATAGTTGTGAGTTGAAGGAAAAATAACCTCGAGACAACATGAATATTCTAATCCAAAGTTATAGATCTTACTTCTGAAAAGAAGCCAACAATGAGAGACTGTCTTGTAACTCCCTTTTTATTTTTCTCTAAATGTTCTGAAATGCTGTCTTGTGTTCCATCTCTGCTTCTGAGGAGCAGTATCACCATGGGCTCATTGCTTAACCTCTTAAGGCCTGATCTTCTAATATGCAAAATAGGAATAATGATAGTTCCTATCTCAGAGGACTGGAATAACAGAGGAAGATAATGCTTTTCAGGTGTTTGTCACATTAAATATTCTCAATAAATGTTGCTATGATCAAAGCTAGACAAGCCGATTTATATCAATGGAAGGTCTATAAGGAGCTGCCTACATCCAAGATAAAATTTGTAATGAAAGGTAGGACATGGTAAAATTGCAACAAACTAATCTGAATTTAAATGAAAATGGAGGCTTAATATTTCTCCTTCATATCACTGTTAACCATTCCTGATCTGTCAGAAAATCTGACTAGAAATTCTGTGGAGAAACTATTTCATCGTACAACAAAACATAACATGGTAAGGGTGGATTAATAAAATTCAAAATGAAAGTAAGTTATAATTTTATTTATGAAATATTTTAACTCGATTTCTTGTCCAAAACTTTTTCATTGTGCTAAGAACACTTAACCAGAGCTCTAACCTCTTAGATTTGTAAGAGCACCTATACAGAGCAACTACAGCACTGTTAAGTATAGGCAAATACCATACAGCAGGTATGTAGACTTGCTCATCTTGCATAAATGAAACTTTATACTTGTTGAATGGCAACTTCCCATGTCTCCCTTCCCTCAGCCATTCTGCTCTCTGCTTCTATGAGTTTGACTATGTTAGATATTTCATATAACTGGAGTCGAGTAGTATTTGTCATTCTGTAACTGACATTTCACGTAGTATAATGTCTTACTGGTCCATCTACTGTCACAGATAGCAGTATTTCCTTCTTTAATAATTGCAATGAACATGGGAGTGCAGATGTCTCTTTGAGATCTTGATTTCAGTTCTGTTGAAGAGGGAATGTTGGATCACATGGCAGTTCTATTTTTGATTCTTTGAGTAAACTCTCGACATTCCCATTCAACAGTACACAAGGGCTTCCAATATTTCAACATCCTCACCAACACTTGCTATTTTTTGCGTTTTGATAATACCCATCCTAACAGAGGTGAGACAATATTTCATAGTGTTTTTCATTTTTGTTTCCTTGAGTAGCAGTGATGTTGAGAATCTTTTTATATACTTGCTGACCCTTTGTGTGCCGTCTTTAGAGAAATGTCGATTCAAATCCTTTGCCCATTTTTTATTCAGGTTTCTTTTTTGCTAATGAATTCTAGGTGTTCTTTGTATATTTCCTTATCAAATACATGATTTAAAAGAATCTTCTCCCATTCCACAGGTTGCCGTTTCACTTTGTTGACTGTTTGTTTTACAGTGTAGAAGCTTTTTAGTTTGATGAAGTTCCACTTGTCTACTTTGCTTTTTTGCTGCTTATGCTTTCAGTATCATATCCAGAAAACCATTGCCAAGACCATTGTAAAGCTTTTCCCATTTTCTTGTAGAAGTCTTACAATTCCAAGTCTTAAATTTAAGTCTTTAATCCATTTTGGGTTGACTTTGTATGTGGTGCTAAATTAAGGGTCCAATTTAGGAAACACATGATATACAAGATAGGAAAAAGTTTTAAAATAGTGAACAAGTTTTTTTGAAAAGAAAATTGGCAAATCTTTAGCTAGACTAAGAAAACAGAACACTCAAATAAAATCAGAAATGAAGAGGAGGCATTATAACTGCTGCTAGAGAAATAAAAGGATTATAAGAGGCTACTATGAACTATTATATACCAATGGATTTGATAACCTAGAAGAAATTAATAAATTCCCATAAACATAACCTACCAAGACTGAATCAAGAAGAAATATAAAATTGGGACAGACCAATAACGAATAAGGGGATAAAATCAGTAATGAAAAGTTTCCCAATAAAGAAAATCCAGTACCAGATGGTACCACTGGTAAATTTTACCAAACATCTAAAGAATTGTTGTTCTTTCTCAAACTTTCAAAAAAATCAAAGAGGAATGAACATTCCTAAAATTTTATGAGGCCAGCACTACCCTGCTACCAAAGATAAAGACAGACACTACAAGAAAAAAAAATTTCAAGCTGATATCTCTGATGAACAGAAATGCAAAATCCTTAAGAAAGTATGACCAAACTGAATTCCACGGCACATTAAGGGAATCATATGCCATGACCAAGTGGGATTTATCCTTAGGATGCAAGGATGGTTCAATGTACACAAATCCATTGATGTGCTATACAACACAATAACAGAATGAAGAATAAATATCACATGATCACCTCAATAGATTCAGGAAAAGCATT